>NW_015549598.1:399412-430827 GCF_001515605.1 Sinocyclocheilus anshuiensis | reverse complement strand
TTCTCGTAGCTTTGTAACTTTACAGTTGAACCACTGATGTCACACGGACTACTTTGTCGATCATCTTGGTACTTTTCTGGACCTTGAACGTGGTAGTTACCTTGCTGTCTATGGGAGGGTCAGAGAGCCCTCAGATTTCATCAAAAATATCTTAAATTGTGTTCCCAAGATGAACGGAGGTCTTACGGGTTTGGAGCAACATGAGGGTGAGTAATTAATGACATAATTTTCATTTTTGGGTGAACTAACCCTTTAAACAAAACAACTTGTGGTATCAATGGGAGGCACAAAATCACTTTCCAGGACATTTTCATTCACTGTTGCTTGCTGGTGGAATGACTTTCCCAACCCTACCCAGAACGTTGAATCCTTGACAATATTCAAGATCAGCTAAATATGTATCTCTTCCATCAGTACTTAACTGCATTCTACTGAAAACAAATCCTCTATTCTTTAACTTTTCCTTTATTCCTCCCTGTTCTAGCTTGTACTATTCTGCACCATGTCTGAAACGTTGTATTACAAGCACTTCTTGTGTTTATTTGCCTCTTTATAATGAATTACTTGTTGTATTCCTCATTTGTAAGTCACTTTGGAAGTGCTTGCTAAATTAATAAATGTAAATGTAAAACTCTGAGCATCTTTCATTAATTTGACGCCACTAGCCTGGCAAACCTTGGCAAATCCAGTGATTTTTACTTCTTTCCTGAAGCACTCGCTGTATCAAACTGGTACCTTGTCTTCAGTTGTGTAAAGTCAGCAAACCAGATTCGTGCTTGGTCATTGAACGGACAATAAAGCTCAACAACATGCATAAGATCTCAAAACATACCTAAAAACTTTCTGCAGGCAACAACAATCATTGTTTCTTTAATCAATAAACCCTCATACATACCTACAAACGCACACAGACATCAGGCTATCCAGCTGACCAGAGGCTTTCATTAGCGCCTGTGACCCAACATGGCGTGATGTCTGAGAATAACACTCCGGAGGTGGGGGGAGGTCAGTGATGGAAGAATGCATCTTCTGTTTAAGAGCAGGACAATCGATGAGCTGAAATGAGCATACATGCATCCTATGGTGCAGAGCGACAGAGAGAGATGGGCTGAGCGGATCAAATCTGTTGTTGCTTTTACACACAGTGCAGAGCAGGTTAAGCCAGGCGTAGCTCTACGTTTGCCCCATGGCTTTGTTGTTTATACACTTACATAATGCAGGCCAACACTGCTGTATATAGCATCTTTCTGTATGTATGGTCACATAACAATTAGATACTAGATATAATCAAATTATATAATTAGATATAATATAAAATAAAAAACTTACAATATAACATATTAAATAAAAATAATACTTAAGTTGCATTTATTTGATAAAAAATGTAGTAGTGATATTAGTAATATTGTGAAATATTATTGCAATTCAAAATAACTGATTTCTATTTTAATATATTTTAAAATAAAATGTATTCCTGTGATGCAAAGCTGTATTTTCAGCATAACTACTTCCATCTTCAGAGTCACATGATTCTTCAGAAATCATTCTAATATGCTGATCTGCTGTTTAAGAAACATTTTTATTATTATATTATTAACATTGAAAACAGTTGTGCTGCTTAATATTTTTGTAGAAATTGTGATACATTTTTTTCAGGATTCTTTTGATAGAAATTTCAAAAGAACAACATTTATTTGAAATAGAAATCTTTTATAACATTATAAATGTCTTCACTGTTATTTTTAATCAATTTAATGTGTCTTTGCTGAATAAAAGTGTTAATAAAAAAAAATAAATGTACTGAACGTAAACATTTGAACAGTAGTGTACATATAGACGCAAAACAAATTACCGTAGTTATCACAGTTTCTATCAAAACTGTAGTAACTTGGTATTAGCCATCACTATAATTATAAGAAACAAACATATTTATTATATAATAAGCATACCAAATTAATTTGTATCATCAGCCTCTAACTAAACCAGTTGAACAACTACAATCCCTCATGCTGAAATCTGTGCTGGCAGGTCACACATATTTCATGTATTCTCAGATTCTAAATAATGGTGATTGTTCTTGAGGCGCAGGCTGGGTTTGAGTGGAGGCCCTCTGGCAGTGCGCTCAGTATTTGAACAGTATGGCAGTTAGCGTGATCTCCGTGTTGCGCAACATAAGGTCAGGGCATGAAGCCACTGCTCGTGCTTCAGTCTGGCAGAGAGCCGGTGCCACAGCTTCCCTCTGTCACTTCAATTAGAGCCCTGGGAGATCAGCGAGGCGGCCACGTCTAGGGTTGGGAATCGAAAATCGATTCCGATTCCAGAATCGGATACTTAAGGTCAGGAATTGGATACTTGCTGTCAAATTAAAATTTCGATTCCACCTATTGATTCCTATGCACTTTTTTTTCTTCATCTGTGAGGACCGGACCTAGCGATCTGCCAGGACCTTGCTCGCTAATCTAAGCGCTCCAAAGTTTGGCTACATTTGCGATCAGAAGCCAAAAAAACTAAGTATAATATCTGTCATAGCTAAACATGTTGCAAGAGAGGCGTCACCACCAACACGACAAAGCACTTTAATTTAAAAGATCGTTAAAGATCGCGAACACGATTCAAACACCAACGTGATTCTATTCCTAAACCACAATGATTCACAATCACACAGCTTCACAGTCTTTTCAGCCACACAGTATCATTATTTCTGTTACAAACATTCAAATCACCAAAGTACTGGGATAAAAGTTTATAGTTCAGATATAAACTGTGTGTACGATGTGTATGGTAGTCTCAGCCTCAGACGTCACGCCCACGGACCGTTGGCTGAACGTCTGATGCATACGGCACACAAAAGTGGAATCACTTCAGGAGTTTCGAAGTCGTCATCGGATTGGTTGAATTATACAGGATTTCCGGGAGACGTTCCGCCTGGAAACAAAGATGCCGTGGCGCCAAACCCACTCACGAAAGAAGAAAGCCGTCGTGTTTACAACTGTGACGATGAGCGCTTATCAGGATCAACTAAACGCTGGATTCTCAAAAGTATGTGAAATATTTCAAGTTCGCGTCATAGAATGACCCCAAACCCCCTCATGGAAGAAGAAAGCCATCATGTTTACAACTGTGACGATGAGCGCTTATCAGGATCAACTAAACGCTGGATTCTCAAAAGTATGTGAAATATTTCAAGTTCGCGTCATAGAATCTTTAAAATACGTTCGAGAGTTTTACACACCAGTCTGTTATTGTGGCGACATTTCCACACCCCGAAACATGACGCTGAACGAAATGAACTGTGATTGGTTGTTTGACATGTCGGTCAGTCTGAAGGTCTGGCTACGCGAGACTATGTGTATGGTAGTGATTAAAATAGAGTAAATCACCTTTTGAAAGTATACTTGTTGTCAAATTAAAATTTCGATTCCGCCTATCGATTGCTATGCGCTTTTTTTTTCTTCATCAGTGAGGACCGGAGCTAGCGATCTGCCAGGACCGTGCTCGCTAATCTAAGCGCTCCAAAGTTTGGCTACATTTGCGATCAGAAGCCAAAAAAGCTTAGTATAATATCTGTGATAGCTAAACATGTTGCAAGAGAGGTGTCTCCACCAACATGACAAAGCACTTTAATTTAATAGATCGTTAAAGATCGCGAACACGATTCAAACAGCAACGTGATTCTATTCCTATATTAAAAAGATTCGTCTGTTTCATTCCTCAACCTTTGACATGTGCGATCAATGTTGTAATCACTTGGTTCGTCCGTGCAGCATACGATCACATCAGTGTGATTTGAACATTTAAATCTGCGTTCACGCTGCCGCTGACCTAAAGAGAGCAGCTGTCTGTCATGAATGAAACAGCCTCACAGTCTTTTCAGCCACACAGTATCATTATTTCTGTGTTACAAACATTCAACTCACAGAAGTACTGGGATAAAGGTTTATAGTTCAGATATAAACTGTGAGTACGATGTGTATGGTAGCAATTAAAATCACCTTTTGAAAGTAATTTGACACTTCAAATGAAGATTTATCGATTACATTGTTACGCCAGTAGGTGGCGAAAAGGGGCTGTTAAAATGTATTTGTCTTTGAATCATACAAGAGATTCGTTCAAGAACGCTGATTCATCCAGTAATGAAACAAGTACATCTTGAGCGAGTCATTAAATAATTAATTCATAAATTACATGTGATTTTGTTTAGTTGTCTAATGTTTTTTCTTCAGAATCATGAGAGAACCACAACTTCCATTGGGGTAAAAAAAAAAAAACTCAATTTATCCAGAATCATGCAGTTCTTTTTTGCACACAAACAGCTCTTAAAGAGTCCAGTTTTATGTAGCCTGTTGATTTTTGTTCATGGTATTCAGCTCCAATAAATGGTTTGCAAAAAAGAGACACAGGATAAATGTTTGATATCATTATTTAATCACACTGGAATCGAAACTGGGAATCGAAAAGAATCGGAATCGATAAGCAGAATCAGAATCGGAATTGATCAAATTCAAACGATACCCAACCCTAGCCACGTCCATCACAAAACCACTGAGAGAAACACCACATCTCTCTTCTTAGCATTTTTTTGTGTATTTATGCATTTGTTAGTTACCAGGCTCATTATAGTTGAGCCATAACTAAACTAGAACCATAAAAAAAATACATTACTTAAAATAAAAAAAAGTGAACTGATAAAAAAAAAAAATTATTAAAAAAATATATTTAAATGAAAGTGTTTACATTTCTTTTCAAAACCTTAAAAATATTGTTAATTTTTTTTAAACTTCACTTAGTATGAAGCCTGTATGTGTAACAAAATATGAAATAATGTGTTATTTTTAAACTTTGTAATGCATTTTAAATTGAAAAATATTATAACGTATTATAATTCTGGTTACAATTATCCCTGTTATATTTTGCATGAATTATTAAATGCAAAATATAAATTAAATGAAAAATACTGAATAAAACAACAAGAATATAATAACTCCAAATGATGTATTTTGAGATTACAGTTACACATAATTGATCACAAATTACACATAAATTAACATACAATTATAATATAATATGATGGATGAATTATTAAATAAAAATGTGTTCATTTAAAATATTTATTTTTGTAATAAAGAGTAAATAAAATCAATAAATAAAAGAAAAAACAATGATATAATATTAATTCCACTAATACTGATGTCAGAATAGTGCAATAAACAACTAGTAGATATGATGCATTATCACTTTCATCAGCCATGCTGAATTTGTTGTCATAAATCAAAAACACAATGACATATAAAGCAGTCATGTAGAATAAGAATTATGGATAAGGTCAAAAGAAGTCACCCATTGTGAATGGCTTTTAAAGACTCAACATCATGCATCAGAGAACATCAGGGTTATTTACGAGAATATGCAACTGATTCTTTTTTAAGTTGTATGTGCATTAAGAATATCTTCGTAATGCTTTATATAAAGGCTTCAAAGACGAAATTACAGAAACAACTGACCAAATAGAAAGAAAAAGCATCACATTCACGTTCCAGAGTGTTTGTTTATATAACTGCACAAATGCACATGCCGTCTGGCTTGCAAAAGCAGCACCGGTGCTGGTAGTTTCTGACAGGTTGACAGTCTCCTGCTTTTAGAGGTCTGATTCCTGATGACCTATTCTCTCACGTCAGACCAAGAGCGCTTGGAGAGCTCCATGTCCTTCAAGGAAGACAGAGTGTTACAGTTCCCCTAAGTCACGATTCGCTGCACTGGGACTCATTTGAAAGCAAATCTTAGGGTAAATGCTTCTTTTTAAATGATGAGCACACTTGACTCCAGAGAACTGAATTCAGACTAACCACTCATGGTATAATACATGTAGAAACTTATAACTGCATTAAGCACTGGGAATAAGACAACTCGACAAGGTACGTTCCACTTGAGCCTGAGGTTTCTTAAAGGGGTCATATGATGTTGCTAAAAAGAACATTATTTTGTGTATTTGGTGTAATGAAATGTTTATGCGGTTTAAGGTTCAAAAAACACATTATTTTCCACACTGATTTCTAGTCGTGTCCTCTTTTGGAAGACCAAACAAAGTAGTTTCGCTTTCACAACAAAAATTACGACTAGAGTGAGTGGAGGCCGGTGGGCTTGAGAACGGCGCGGCCGGCAGGCTTGCGGCAACCCCATGTGATGACCCCGGGCTAAAGAGAAAGGAAAAATTGAAATCGCATCATATGACCCCTTTAAAACAATGAATCAGCACTTCTGATTCACAATGAAATGATGGAAAAGCAAATTCTCCGTCTCTCCTCGCACTTGCAGTGACGGGCTCTGTAAAGCTCTGAAAGAACTAAGGAGTGTAGAAATCCTTCAGAAAAGCATGATTTCTAATGACTTCTGACTAATGAGCATTCACATGAGAGAGCATAACTAATTACACCAGCAGATATGGGCAGCTTTGAACATGTTGGTTTTAGAAATGTTTTTTGAAGCTAACAAAAATGTTCTAAAAACGCTTTCCTAACGTTTAACGTTTTCCATTAAGTTATGAAAATGTTATTTCTGAATGTTCTTCAGTACATTCAAAATGTTCTTTTTTTGTGTGTTTTAAAAATTTTTTTCTTGGTTATGTGACGAGAAACCATTAAGAGAATATTCCGTTTTATCATTTTGCAAAAATGATGGCTACTTTTGTTACTTTTATATTAATATTAATGTTACATTTGAATGTTCTCTGAACAATCCGAAACAATTAGTAATAGTAACCTGAGACTAAAATGTCCAACTAAAATATTGAAGAAAAACGTTCCATGAACAATGTATAAATAACGTTTTTTTTTTTTTTTGCTAATGTTTTGATAACATTAAGACCAAATAACATTCTATTACCATTACTGGAAGAACATTTGTTCATAACTTTGCCTGTTAGCTGTGAATAGTTCATTTAAAAATGAAAATCAAGCCATAAAAATTATCCATGTTACACTAAATATAGTATAAAAGTCTGTTTTATAGTTCTGTAATGGTGTTTTTGTTCTTTTTTTTTTTGGAGCTCAACAGAGCATATTGACTGTCCAAAAATTCACTTTTCATTATACAACAGCATGAGTGTAAAGTAAATAATGACAAAATTTTCATTTTTGGATGAACTATTCCTTTAAAGAAGTGTAAGAACTTAGCTGGGATCTAATAAGACATCTTTAACAAATCTTTCTTTTTTATTAAATGTACATTTTTAAAAAATCTTCATAATCATCAGTATTTTTTTTCTTTTCTTTCTTTTTATTTTTTAGCTCGTTTTATTACAGAATGACTGGCATTTCCAATAATGATCATCTGGTGGAGATATGCCATCCGATTTCCCCTGCTTTTTAATATTAAACAGATGAAAGCAGATTATCTCCATCTGAAACTTTTCCAGACTTGCGTTCATCTCCTTGTCCAGATATTTAAATAATGACTTCAGCTATAGTGTTGCCCAGATATCAAATACTTTTGGGCAAAATAACCCAGAATATGAATGAACACAACCAACATCATTGCCTGCTGTGAGTAATATCAAAGTTCCAAAATACCTCCAGAAACAATTCCTAATTTAGATAACTGAATAATTCACATATAAAAACCCAGATGCTTCCATCTTATGTCTGATTCGAAAAGCTTTTTTACTCAGATTAAACAAAGCACTGTCACAGAAGAGTGGTTATTCTCAGAAAAAGCTTTCTTTCAGAAGATTGTTCGTCCTTTTGCTTCCCGGGGAGGATCTGTGCTTTATAACACAGTGTCATTACATAAACCACAGGGAGAAACAAAGCCAGACAGTGGAGCTCTTATGAATGAGAGGAATTATTCATAAACCTGAATTATCTGACACGTGATTGACCCTCTAATTATACCCACTCACGCTTTCCTTATGGCTGCTCCCTGAAGAAGTGAGGTCAACGCTAAGTTAAAAAACTGCTTCAAATTGAATAAAAATTAGAGTGTATTTGAACAAATTTAGTCATTATGTGGTAAACTTAAGCTCGTTGCTGACAAAAAATCTCATTGCAATCATCTGATCAATTCTCGCCTGAAAGTAAATCACATTATATCAGCAAATTCCCACAATTAACTAAAAAACATTTTAAATGCCATCACAATCAAACAAAAAGAAAAAAAAAATCTAATCATCTTCTCTCAATCTCCTTGTGACTGAGCAACTTTTCATAACAGCCCTTATAACACCTCGGCCAATCACAATGATCATAATCACATGCACAATTATTTTCACAATCTTCCCTCCTTGTTCCTGCCACTATTCTGACATCATAATCATTATGCAATATTTTAGTTTTGAGGTTTTAATGAGAGGAATCACCTCTGGCTGAGCACATTTTAGATTTATAACAACTCAGTCATTTTCATTTTCACACTTAACATTCCACTATTAAGACATCATATCGTTCAGTTGTGATGTTTTAGTGTTAGAATTATGTTTTAGTGTCCATTCATATCAGCCTAGCCAATCATAACATTTTCATCACTATTGTGATGTCATAATCACTAGGTGATAATTAAAATGAGACATTTCAACCATTACTGTCTGGACTGCTGGTCCAGTTATAACAGCTCCGCCAGATATCACAAACAGAATCACAATCATTTTCACTATTGTGATGTCATAATCACTATGCCATATTTTGAAATGGAACATCTTATTAGAGAAATCACTTCCATTCCCTCATGACTGTCTGAGCTGAAAGTGCATTCATAAGATTCTAGCAATCATCAAAATCAGAATCACACTAATTTTCATAACTATTCTGACATCATAGTCACTATACACACAATTAAATTGAGACATGTTTGTAGGAGAATCTATCTGAATTTCTGGTCCATTAAGATGACCCTGACTGTTTTTACAATCACAATCAATTCTGACGTCATAATCACTGTGTTATAATTTATTTGTGACATTATGGTTGAGGAAATCACTTCTGTTCCTCATGACTGTCTGAGCTGCTTGTCCATTCACATCAGCTCATCCAGTGACTGCTGGCAGAGACTATCCTCCAATCTCATTAGAGAAGTGCTGCGATAAACCGGGTTATGATGAGCACTGCTTGCTTGTACACTCTGTTCCAAGCGTCCACTGCACAAACCAAGCTGCACCTGTCCTGATATCTGCCGATACCGACAGTAGCGAATCTCCTGCTAAAACGATAATAGATACAAAGCAGCTGTCACCCAAGCAAACACTCTTAATGCAAGAGCATGCAAAAGAATGAAGAACGCACGCATTACTATTTGCAGACGCATCGAAACTGATGCAACTCTTAAGAAGTCAGGCTGTTGTCATATTAAACGTCAAACAGCCTCCGCAAAATATTTTGTTGTTTCCACGCAGATGACAAATCTCGCCGATATATCAATAAAAATCTGACATCTATTTCTTTTAACGTACCTTCATTGCAACTCCCGTCCGCGAATACTGTCGAATACTAAAGTGATTTTCATCGCAAGGACGCTCGGGAGCACTCCATTACGTCTTCCCTTTCTATCATCCTTGTGTATGTGTAGAAAAGAGCATAACGTAATGGCAAAGCGCGGATCAGCCAATCCTGAAATAGCAAGACCCGCTGGTATGTATAGCAGCCAATCGGCGTCGCTCTCGCCGGCGAGTGGGCGTGTCTTAGAGACACGCGTGTGAGCAGGCTTTGGTTTGATGCAGAGACACTGTAGCGTGACCCTTAACTGTTTCTCAACATATTTGCAAACAGATTATGTGTAAAACGCTAATAACTATGTCCAGCTCTAATTTGCATTTCCCTACGCGTGATAATTAAATCTCCACTCTCAGTTTCATTAATAAGGAAATTATCTTAATCTTAAATTATCTAAAGTCTGACGCCAGACTTTTTAAACAAACGTTTTATGACATACTTGCGATGTGCTTAAATGTATACATATAATACACAATACTATATGAATATTTAAAAAAGTGATAAATGATAACGTTAACGTGATAAATGATAACGTTATGTTTTTATCTGCTTAACGTCCGTCGACGGCAGCCTGTTGCGATGGTTACCTATTTAAGCGAACGCGATTTCTTTTCGCTAACGTTTATTTAGTGAGCTCTGATTAACTTTTAATCTAAATTTGGTGGCAGTTTGTTCCGCCTACAGTCCACACTGGAACGTGCTGGAATGTTCTAGCAGTGACGAGGTATTTCACAATTATTAATCCTCACAAACAGCTGCTCTTAATACTTTAATACTCAAACACCATATGTTTCAAAACACATATTAGCTGTCCGTTAATATTTTAACATGTCAAGAAGACAAACCATCTGAACTCAGAATGTATTTAGAAATACTACATATTTAATAGCATGCTTTGAATAAATTAATACAGCATGCTCACCAACTTTTATAATTAAAATGAATTTAATATTTCAGTTCCATCAGGGTTGAACAGCTCTACGTTTCAACGTTGCGCATCGCAACACGTCACTGTTTTACAATAAAGTGTGAAAGCAGGTCATCTAGTGGCCAGATAGACGAAGTGAACGACAACCCATATAGATACAGCATATTGTTGAAATCAAAATGATTGAAGGAACCAGATTTCTTCTAGAAGCATCTCGATCTCTGATTATTTTTATATATTTAATATGATATCTAAAACATTCATATAAAATATGTACGCACACGTTTAAATACACAATACAGTTTTAATGAGAAAATAGCTGGGGGTCATGTGTGATCTTATATGCAAATGAGTCACAGTATTACATGGGACAGTAACCACAGCCTACAGGGAGAGAAAATGCAGTGGTTTACATCCACATTCTGTCTGTCTGACAGTCTGAAAGAGAGAGAGAGAAAAACAAAGTTCATACCATTCAAATGTAGTGTCAGATTACAAGCAAGATTGTTTCTGATACAAGTGAGAAGGCAGAACATTTGCCATCTGTCAGAGTGAAGTTATGCATGATGTACTTGTCAAAGTAAACAAACCTGAGAAACAAGTGTGCAAGTTAATGAAATTTCATCCCATCTGAAGACTTATGACACAAATTCCTAACAGTTCGTTATGACGGCCATCGGCACAAGACCACGAGAATCAGACAAGTCCTCTGCTCAATTTGACGTTCGCTGCAGCCTGGAATTAAACCACACCGTGCTGGTTTCGTCTGGCCAGAGGAGAACTTTTTTCTCCGTTTCTGTCACTGATGGAGTTTTGGTTCCCTGCCACTGTCACCTTTGGCTTGCTTAGTTGGGAACACAATTTCAGGCAAAATATTGACTTGATTGCACTATTGGAAGAGAACTGAACTGAGCTGGAAGATGACATCACTGAATCAACGATGAACTGACTTTAACTGAAAAACTACAAAACGATATACTTCTAAAAGACATTTATGTATGTATGTATGGATGTTGTAATCTTTATTTACAGTCTTTTAAAATATTTTCTTTTTCTAGGTCCTTTGCATGTTAAAGCAATTCAAACCGTTGTCCAATTGGGGGCGACATTGACCATAAAACGTGAACCTTCAGTAGCCAAACTGTGAGTTTTGCTGTAAATAGAAACTGAATTAATGAATGGAAGGATGGGTGGTAAGCTGGAAACAGGCTTTTTACAATTACTGATCAGTCAAAAGTTACCTAAAACATTCATGAACCTCTGTAAATGACAGGATAAAGGATTTTGATAGTGTTTTTAATAGACTGATTTTAATTCCTGAAGCAAAATGCAATGGAAATAATAGTTTACTCTCTTATTGAGGCTACTGTAAGTACCTTAAATATAGCCATATTTTACATATATACTTAATATTTGTCTCAAAAACGAAACTTGTGCTTTTTAATTGAAATGTTTTTGCATTCATTGAAAAGTTTTTCCATTATTAATATGAATCTAATTTCAGTGTTTTATGTATTTAAATTAATTTTAATTTAATCATTACATTTTAATGTAATCATTAGTAACTTAGGCCTGCTATTACAGTAAACATAGTAATTCACAGTGTAAATTCAAACCTCATGTGCACATGTTGTGTCTGAATAAACAGAATGACACAGTGTATGTTACAGGAAATAGCAATCAGTCTAGCTGCATTAACCAGTAACCAGTCTAGCTACATTTTTTCCCAGAACTTTTCTGGTCTTCCAGGAACACTACAACTTGCATGCAATGTTTCATGCCGAAATTCCCTGATGTCATTAAGATTTGGGTTTCATGAGTTGTTTTTATTAAGCCCCTAAAAGGTGCAAGTAAAACCAGAAGACACTGACACAGTCACTGATAGAGAAATGCACCCCAGAGACAGGCCTTGACCAAAAAAAGCTGAATTTTCCAACCAAGGTAATTTCAAGCAAGTCAAATAGCAAACACCTGGAGCAAATCAACCACAAATGCTCTAACTTATGTCTCAAAGCACAGTTTACAAAGGGCAATGAACTCTCGTCAATCATACGGTGCATCTGCACTTCAGACGACTCAAGCTGCTGTTTCCTGTGCAGTTAGGGAGTTGAACGCATCAAAGGTCATTGACTTTTTCAGGGTTATTTAAACCAGTGAACTAATCCAAACCTACTACATATGAGAGTTTAACACCAAATTAAAAAAAAAAAAAAAAAAGTATAATATTTTCATTTAAATCGCCTCTCTATAAATTCGAACTGCCATTAATCTACTTAACCATATGATGCATGAATGATTAATGAAATTAATTACGAAGGGGTAACAATCTTGCCTCATTTTGCTTCAAAACAAATATAACCATTTCCAGTTTTGTTATTTTTTGAACAAGCTTTTTGAATTTAGATACTTATTTATCATTGTTCTGTTGTTATAGAATATGATTAAGGAGCTATATGAATAAAACAATCCTATACAGCAGTATAAGAAGAAGAAGTTATTGATTGTATGTTAAAAAAAATAAAAAATAAAATGAGAATGAGAATGCTACATTAGTGAATTAGAGCTCTGTATGCGGTGTGGAGATCCAGCGGCTGCATGTGAAAGCTGCCAGCTGTTGAAATGACTTATAGAGTCTCATTAAGAAAGTGCTGTCTGCTAACACAGAGCACTGTTCTCATCAAGCAAACAGAGACACTGAGAAACCTTCAGTATTGATCACACCAGGATGAGAAATGAAGAGAGGAAGAAACCCTCATCAAAAAGAGCCTTTTGTTTTGCACGGGCTAGCACAACAGACTGGAAAGCATATACTCACTAGATAAAATACTGTGGTAATACCATGTTTTTGAATATAAAGCAGACACTTATATATTTTTAAATATACCATATACAGTAAATATCATGAGTATGGAAACCATGGTTTTACCATTTTTGTAAGAGACTCCCACATCATATTCATCAAGTAAGAAAGTTATTTATATATCCCAATACGTAGTGACAGTACTGCTGACTTACTTACTGTACATTAATTCTGGGAAACAAATAAGAGAAAAACACATCTGGCAGGTAAAAAAACAGGTTATATTCCTGTCCAGCCTGTATCTCAAAAGCAAATGCAAATGCAGCTCCTTAAAAAAGGAGCTGTCATCTCAAACACAATGGAGTCCAGTCTTTTTACAAACAGAGTTTATTTCACACAGCAAGAACAATCATTCATTAGTGTTTATTATAAAACAGAAAGGAAAAGAACATCCAGGTGCTCGAAGCTATTAAGAGTCACACTGTTTGTGACATTTATACTAGAAGAACTGAACACATTATCTTTGAACTACAATGAAAATTTAGACACTGGAGTCATAAACATAAAAAAAAAAAAAAAAACCTGGAGATGACCAGCCAACTAGAAAAGCCTGTCACGTAAAGTGTAAATCAGACACGCGTCTGTAAAGGAAAAACCACCTGTGGAGCAAAGGGCATCATAAAACAACTCAAAAGGTCACATTTACTGTCAAACACTTGTGCATTTGCGCACACACAGCATTAATAATTAATAAATGAACTCTGTAACATCAAATTTGTTTAAAAAATATAAAATACTGACATGAACCAAACTAATTTTTTCTATAAAAACACTGAAATCAATTTCACTGACACTACAAACATGTTTTTTGCGCTGACGAAGCATTGCCAGCTGTATATGTGTCTTATAATGTCATTCCTTGTTACAGCCTGGATGCGATTTAATGAAAAATAACCATGTCGGTTGTGTGGCATTGTTCTCTCAGCTGCCTGTGTGTCCTGTTTAATGAGCTCACACACACACACACACACACACACACACACACACATGCAAACACACAGACATCAGTATCTCTTCTAGCCCGAAGGCACTCTAGCAGCCTTTTTTCTCTCTTCTCTCACCTCTCCTTGCTCTCAGTGCTTGTCTAATTGAGGCGAATCTACCCTGGACAAAAGCTTTCTCAGAGGGGAGCATTTGGCTATATCTCTCACAAGCCAAACATGAAAGTTTCACATCAGAAGCTTGAAAGTTGCTGATGTGGGTGGTAGTTGTTTTATGTCTTACAAATTTGTCTTGTTCTGTTATTTTATATGTGGTCAGTTAGTATTTGGCCCTAAATTTGAATTTAATGTTGCAAACAACAGATTCACTGGTGCTTTCTGCAGCAACTGGACTAAAGAATAAAGTCTGTGGGAGTGAGGAACAGGTCCTGACCCTTCTTCCTCCCTCCATGAACCAACTTTACATAACCATTTTTTGTCTCATGGCACTCCATTTAGGTTTTGTGGCAAATGGGTGCTTAATGCTTTTACAATGTTGATACACTGAACCTTTATTTGGAGTGTTAGAATAACAAAAGAACAATACCACAAGGAACAGTAGAGTCCATCACCTTTCACAGTAATGCAATGTATTTTTCTCTTCTACACTCCAGGGCTCCAGCACCAGATGGTCTTCCAGCTCATCCTCTTCGTCCTCCTCTTCCTCCTCAAACACACTGATTTCCTCAATAGAAGTCTCTAGGAAGTAGCTGCTGCCTTGACCCTCACTGTTTTCGTAGATGGTAGGTAGGCTGCTTCTCATTCCAAAGCGTCTGCGTAGGGCGACCAGCAACGGCTGAGGCACAGTAAAGATGTCCACATTGTTGCCCAGATCCACCCAGGCCAAACTGGGAAACTTTTTGGGGTCCTTAACCACCTCTATCAGGTCTTTTAGGATAGCTAGAGTCAGTCGGTTACCGTTGATTGCAAGTGTGGTGAGTTTGGGTAGCACTCCTAAGAATGGTAAAAGAAGTCGCAAGCTCTCATCTTGGAGCTCTGTGAAGCTGATATCCACTGCCGTCACAGATGAACCATTGTTCTGAAGGTAGTATGCCACACGATGCAGATCACGGCCAGAGAGGGGGATAGCAGACAGATCCACGATATCATTTGTTAATTTCTTTTTCAGTGTAGTTTTAAGACTGTGAAAGAAAAAAAAAAACGGTGTTAGCATTTTAACACATTAAATTACCATGTTTATAATATTATCATGTCAGTCATGATATAAAAAATAAATGTGACATTTTTATTCTATTATTTACTTACACGTTATTACAGAATAATGTGGTCATTTGAGAGAGCATTTTAGAGTAATTTTAAATAGCAATGCTATGCAATATATCCATTCTTTTCGTTTGCTTCTTTTTCTGTTTCAGATGACATTTCAGATAAGTTTTTTTGGTGTAGAACACTGGTGTGCCAACTGTGAGGGGGGTATAGCTTAAGTGACTACAGTCACATACACTCACAAGACCATGGTATTATTTATTTTCATCCAATGTAAGTTGCTTTTTGAGGCCAAGACTTTCAAGGGTTCTAGAACAGACCTATACAGATACAGTGAGACAACCTCTAAAAAAAGAAATCAATAAAATAATATAAAATAAATAAAAACCTTATGCATTGGTGGTTGAAAAGAGACTTTTAAGGATACATTTTACACTTTCTCTTTACAGATCAATACAAAAGAATCCTTTTAGGACAAAACTTTCATACGTTCTAAAACAGGCCTGTAAAATCCCAGTCAGGCAACACAAAACACCAGCACAGTCTCACAAGCATTTGTGGTTCAGTGGTAGAATTCTCGCCTGCTGCCATGCGGGGGAAAAATGGCAAATTCAAACTTCCCGGGGTGCCAAAACACGGAAGAGCCCCACGAGGGCATTAGTGGCCAAGAGAATATTGCATCCGTATGGTTTAGCACTACCATTGAGAATGAATGGGAAAGGGTTTAGGGTTGTTTAGCTAACGGGAGGCCCGGGTTCGACTCCCGGCCAATGCAAATAACACTTTTAAAGACAAATTTCACACTTTCTAAAACAGGCCTGTAAAATCCCGGTGATGCATCAGAAAAATATCCCAAATAAGCATTGGTGGTTCAGTGGTAGAATTCTTTCCTGGCCCTCCAGACCAGGGGTTCAATTCCCGGCCAATGCAAACATTTATTTTAAAGACAAATTTCACACTTTCTAATACAGGCCTATAAAATCCCGGTGAGGCAACTCATAAATAGCCGTAATAAGCATTGGTTGTTCAGTGTTAGAATTTTTGCCTTCAGCACCGGAGACCTGGGTTCGATTCCAATGCAACAGCAAGCTTTATTGCCACTTGTTGCATTTTTGCCATCCACATGGTTGCAGGTCTCATGGTTTTCTTTGGTGCTGGGGTAATTCCTCATTTTGCATTCACTTGAAACCACATTGCTCAAGGGGGACTGTTCAATGTAGCAAATGTACTTTAAGTCTCTTTATGAAAATCAGCCTTAGACATACAAGCAAAAACACACCTACACTTTTCTAACAATTATTACAGTACATTAAATATATGACAGTATGTTACAGTTGACTTGATTCCCATAAAACATATTAGCCATTCAAACATCAGTCATCATTCAATCTCAAATCCATGTGACTTAACCAGATTTTTTTTTTCTCAGATAAAGGCCAGAAAGTGACAGGCAATTTAAATCTAACTCTGGCAACTGTTTCTAACAATGATGACCAATGCTGCTGTGATGTGCAGAGACTATGCATGCACAGCGCCTGCATTTCCCCCTGTCACCAATCAAGCCTGTCCTCCGCATATCCATACATGCAAAGCCAGAGCAACAAAAATGGCCACTCAGTTGAAAGCTTATTTCAAAGCATCGAGTCATGCTCAATGCTGTGGGTTTTAGATTAGATTATCTCGTAGACTCATAAAAAAAGGAGAGAAACATGGAAATTGGATGTAAGGATAGGGTTCAATCAGTCATTGTTCTTGCCCAGAGCAGTCACGTTGACAAGCAAGTCAGAGCTGTCAGAAGAAATGAGTGCACACAACAAAAAACTGAAAATTGTGGCAACTCGGGCTGACGGAGATGTTTGCAATTGTGTGCGGTTTGCTCTGAGGTACTGCAACTGCAGCTCCCCCATTAACTGGTCTGCAGATGAAGAAGTGAATGACACAGTGGCCAGGGGGAAAGGTTGCCAGTTCCTGAAAATAATTGTAAATCAGCTTGTCTTCCATATTTATGCAAGACAGACCAGTTCTTTGCATTACAGTGACACAAAATATACTGAATATATGGGTAGTAATAAAGACTCCCATGCGTGAGCAACGGCTCCTTGTGCACTAACTACGCTTTAAATTAGAGAGCTGACAACTGAACAGCAATGCAGCTCCCTCCTTCAATCACCCTGCAGCACCCCCCCCTGCAGCGGGGAAAGTCCATCTGCTTCTCCTCTGCTTTGCATGGTAGCATTACATTCAGAGGGGCTTTTGCTGTGACTGCAGGATTTGGACTTCCTACGCCGTGTGCTCTATTGTTCTGAGTTTGGGCTTGTCTGATTGGATTAAGGCACGCCGTTAGCACTTTTCTGCGTAGGAGCCATGGGTCCAGCCAAACAAAATGCACAGATCAGCCCTTTTCAAAAACAACACTGTGTGTTGGTGTCATAGTCGTGAGGAAGGGTGCCGAGAGCTCCTGGAGTTGGTGGGATGGGGTGGAATGGATGGGGTAGGTAGCAGACTGCAATCCAGAACTGGGTGCCCATCTGCAAGGTAACATGGCAGTGCTAATCCTGGATTAGACTCGAGATCATGCACCCTTTATCTCAGGGACATTTTTAACAAGATCTCCTGACATTGTTGATCATCAGGAATAAACCATTTAAGACTGAATTTTAAGTAATGTGGCAGGGCTATACATACAGTGAGATATGCCAAAGCATTAAATTAATAAACCATGGTATTTAAATGGTACTTCTAAGAACGTCATGGTAACATATTTTGGCTGGTTATGTTTGGCAGTTTTGATACACTGCAGTATTATTAGTATTATCTCCTATTTTCCATTAAATATCTAAATATCTTTCATGAAGGGGAAATGATGAAATTTGAAAGGTGATTTCCAGGGTCATATGTATGTTCAGTAGACAAAACCAATCAATGCATTGATTAAATTAACTGTGGAACAATCTAGAATCCATGGAGGAACTTGACCTGCTTAACGAGAGATCTGCTGGCTCTAATTACATTGTTCATCCACTCTGCCCTTTGGGATATTGACATGTTTTCTCCAAGAGCTTACATGGCCTATCAAATGTAATCTCAAAAACAGCTAGATACTACAAAGAAAGCATTAAAACATAGAAGGCTGTTACATATGACACATTCTGATGAATTTTACCAATTAATTACATGACAAGATGAATATTAATCAAATGAATCACATGCATCAATAATTGCTGAGAAAAGACCCAAAATAAGACATTTAAAACTAATTGAATTATGGTGGCAGGCAATATCATTACAAAAAGTTAATTGCACTACATTAACATTAAATTGACAGCCCTAGTACTATTATTTCACTATTATACCTTCATTTCCACTAAACACTTGGTTTAATTTGCTAAAGATATACATTGCGTCTTCTGCGAGGTAAAATTGGTCGACTAAGCAAACCTGAGATGCACAGCTTCAGTAGCGCTTCTCAACACACACGGACTTGTGGGTAAAGTCTTTTCAAAAACCTGTCAGTGCAGATCTACATACCATGCCACCATGCCTCAAAATAACGTTGTCAAAACTCTCTTCAGATGATTTCTGAAGCCCTGACGACGTGGTAGGTTTGAAGGCCCATTTGCATTAATATTGCCCCATACTGACACTTTGACATAGGCTCTATATAAACTTATGTCTCTGAGAATTTATTTAGATTTAAAGGGGCGATGTGATGTGATGTGATGCGATGCGCCGAATGGACAGTCTAAGTCAGATTTTTAGATCTCTCCCTCTTCTCCATGGGCTCTCAATCTCCTCTGGGATGATGTTTATGGTCATTCTGTGAGCCTTCTGCGAGTAGTAATCAGGTTTTGTCTCTCTTCAGTGCCACATACATACACATTTTCCCAGCCATCTTAAATGTGCACTGCACAGAACAATGACTTTCCAGTTGGCTAATCTCATTTCAGTACTGGTGGGATATAGTCGAGGCTATATATCAATGTGGATAGTAGACAGAAAACTCAGTATAAAAGCTTTGCGCTGCCAGGGTTCTCTCTCCATATATGTGACCCTGGACCACAAAACCAGTCTTAAGTCGCTGGGGCATATTTGTAGCAATAGCCAAAAATACATTGTATGGGTCAAAATTATTGATTTTTCTTTTATGATAAAAATCATTAGGATATTAAGTAAAGATCATGTTCCATGAAGATATTTTGTAAATTTCCAACTGTAAATATAGTAAAACTTAACTTTTGATTAGTAATATGCATTGCTAAGAATTCATTTGGACAACTTTAAAGGCGATTTTCTCAATATTTAGATTTTTTTGCTCCCTCAGATTCCATTTTTCAAATAGTTGTATCTCGGCCAAATATTGTCCTATCCTAACAAACCATACATCATTGGAAAGCTTATTTATTCAGCTTTCATATGATGTATAAATCTCAATTTCGAAAAATTGACCCTTATGACTGGTTTTGTGGTCCAGGGTCACATATACAAATACATGTAGTCACACATATACATACATGCGCATAAAAACAAAACTTAAAACAAGTTTGTTTTCGGTCTAAACCTTTTTATTAGTTAGAATTTAAAATCGTGGAGTTGTAAATGAGGTGAACTATTATTGAATCACACAAAAAGAGCTCTTTAATTGAAATTATACACAGCATGCAAATTTCCCTGCAGGAAAACACTCTACATATCTGATTTAACTGATTAATGAATTTATACAAGCCAGTTATGATGCAAATACACAGGACCTACGCTATGAAATTAATTGACACTTGATGATTCTTATTTGGTGCCAAGACTTGTTCAATCAAAAGAGTGCGTAAACAGAACTGTGGGCTTTAGTTTATGTTTCAGTCACAGCATAGCTGAGGATATCCAGGGATGTTTACTAAAAGTTATCATGTAAGATACTGGCCTGTCATACAAAGCTCATCTACCATAAACAGCCCCCATTGCCCTCAATCTCTCAATCATCCCACCTCTTGCTTGTTGTGTGGCACTGTGAGTTGATGTCACCCTGCTTTAATTAGCCATCAGAAGGCCACTGTAGGCTTAACGGTGAGTGTCAGACTGAAGTAGTGCCAGTTCCTGGAGCAGTTAATCCTGCTTAACACACATGGCAACACTCAATCAACACAATCACACTATCACATGTGAGATCCCTCCAACAAGAGGAATCTCGGGACATCGGTGCCTCTCCATGGGGTTTCACCTACGTGCATTTGAGCAGCAGGAGGAACAGGTTCAAAATT
The DNA here is from genome assembly GCF_001515605.1 of Sinocyclocheilus anshuiensis. Taxonomy (NCBI): domain Eukaryota; kingdom Metazoa; phylum Chordata; class Actinopteri; order Cypriniformes; family Cyprinidae; genus Sinocyclocheilus; species Sinocyclocheilus anshuiensis. The sequence goes on along the minus strand of NW_015549598.1, from coordinate 410,104 downwards.
AAAAAAAAATTAAGAAATTATATTTTGCATAAAGACAGTTAAGCCATGATTCTTTTATATTGTGGCATTCATTTCAAGACAATGAAACATATTTTCCTTTAAATTAACATTACTGTAATATTGTAAAATAAATAAATAATGAAATCAGAAAATCACCATGATAAATGATGCTATTTTTTTCCGTACTATGTTAATGAGTGAAAATCCCTATATATATATATATATATATATATATATATATTGCATAAATCCCATTATATTAAGATTTTTTTATTGTGATGTTATTTTCAAGACGATTAAACACATTTCATATAAATACTCATTACTGTAATACTTTAAAAAATGCAAAATAAATAAAATACATAATTTACATATTATTAAAAAATTATTATTATTCACATTTAACCGCAAAATCCAAAGAAAAAATAACAAATCATATTTTCATAAAGAAAATAAATAAATATAATGTAAATGAACAATGATGAATAAATAAAAACATTATATATATATTTGTTTTTATTTAATTAAAAACAATTTTTTTTTAGTGATTAAAGACATTTTCTCATTACTGTGATACCATAAAAATACTGAAAAATGTCATTTATCAAAAATTAGCTTAACCAACTACACCAGTGGACAATACATGGTACTTGCTAATGTGAGAAAAATGGATTAAAAAGCATATAAGAAGTAATCTAGATAAAGCAGAAAAGATATACAAGTTAAAAGTTCATATAAAAGTTCATAAACAAGGTTTATGCATTTCATATTACTTATCAAACTGATCGTTCCTAGAATCTCCATGGAAGACCCATTTCCAGGATAATCGTGGGGTGCTTTCAATGGCGCAGTAATTTTGATGAAAGGTTTGTCTAATTATGCACAATTTGAATCGGATTATAAAACATACCCTTGCCCGTTTTAGAAGTGTAGTAGTGTAGTGTTATATTTGTAGCCATTGAAAGAGCTCCCCTTTGATAAGAGCGCAGGGCAAGAGTAATGATAGTAATAATTATTATGATGATAATAGCACATGATGTGTGTGATAGCACGGTGCTCCTAAAATGGCTGATGAGAAGCACTGCTCCCTTCATATCTGCAGAAACCCTTCAAAAAAAGACACTTCAAAGCTCTGCTAAAGCACATCAGCGCAGTGGTTTGCAGAGATCAAGCTCAAACCCTGCTCGCCGCTAATGCTACATGCTTGTATGCATTTGTTACCATGAGTCTAATGCCTGCACCTCCTTTCTATCTGCTTGTATAAGGCTGTGACAGTTGAGTTATTGGAAAGGCCTGTCTGCAAGGAAGTGATGGATTATATAACAGTAGCATGGCGGGCACCCAGCCAGCAGAGTCATTGCAAAATGCAGAAACAGCATTAAAATGTATTACTTCAGAAGGGATGCACCCCAGCGGCTGATAGCCAGTTTGAGCTCTGCTACTATACGGCGGATTGGCGCCGACTGTCTGCTCAGCGTTTTTAATGCGTCAGCCCTCTGGGAACTTATGTGTCAGCAAATTTGCCTGGTTTCTGCCAAGGTTACAAACAGTGATGTGATGTTTATGCTAATCAAAGCGTTTGGAGGGCAAATGCATCTTTTCAACATGAGGCAGAGACTTTATGGCTCTTGTTTGTATTCATGCTAATACTGTAACTTATCTTTTTGAATGCCTATCAATATTTCTGTTAAACAGACTTCCATGTCTTACAAAAAGCACGTGGTTTCGCTATAAAATAAAATACATAACATAAAATATATTATAAAAATATACTTAAATAATAAACACTTTTTGACTGTACCATCATTACATTAAATATGATTTAATTACATTAAAAATAAACATATTTTCATGACAATTAAACACATTTTCCCGTAAACTCTCATTACTGCAATGCCTTAAAAACATTAGTATTAAAATTTTATTATTATTATATATACAAATATATAATATTATATTTTAATCACACACACACACACACACACACACACACACATATGCGCGATATTAAAATATGATATATATATATATATTTATTATAATAATAAACACATATACACATACAAACACACACACACACACGCATATATACATATATATATACTGTATATATATATATATAGAGAGCTAAAAATAATTTTCTTCCTTTTTAAGGAACCAAATACCACTACAAATCAGAAATAAGCTACTATAGTCTACAACAGTCAAACAACACAGGCCTGACGAGGATGACAGTCAGGCTGAAAACAGTCTTTATATAGTTCTGTTATTTACAACAAGCTAAATGTTCTGTACCAAAAGTTCCCCATGTGGGGTTCAACAGGCGATTTATCATGGATAAGGCTTAAGGATGCCCGCTTAACACTGTTATCAAGGTAGTGTTTGCAGAATGGCATATCTAATAGGATTAAATTGAGTGAAGTGAAGTAGCTCTACACCTCAACCAGGGCAAAGGGGACGAGAACAAAGCAGAGCGATAACATCAGTTTGTTAAATAAAAGCAGGGCGACCGGAGAGTGAAGGGAGAAACAGGAGAGATGAATCAGACCTGTTGATGACCTTAACCTCAGCTCTCCAGGGCTGAACAGACACACGATATGTAGGTCAAACACATTTAAACACGGTCAACAAGGAGGTCAGGAAGCAGAAATGGGTGGGTGTCGGGGGGTTAGAGAGTAAACAGCAGAGACATGAGGGTTAGAGTGTACACTACAGAAATCATTTTAATCCATCTTTTTAGTCTTGTTTTCCAGTAAAAAAAAAAACAAAACCAAAAAATCTAAGCACCCTAAAAAAACCCTGTTTTTAAAAATTAAATAAAATATTCCACAAAAAACAAGATAAATTCAAGTGGACAGCAAAACTGTAAGATCAAAGGACTCAAAGTGTATTTCTCATAATCTAAAAGATGCCACAGTGAGTAAATGGCTGCAGGAAAATCTGGGATCGTTTCAGATCTCTCAGAACAGATCGGATGCACATCATTCTGCTCAGGTTGACACCATCTTCAAATGTGGGCTAAAACGCCAACCCACTCTCAGGTGGACATGTGCGCGTATGTGCCTGTGAGCACGCTGGTTACTGTCCGCCAGCAGTGGGCACATGCATCATGTAAGCTGAAACCCAAGCTGCCCCACATGTGTTCGGCTCAATCTGTCATCTAACGCACCAGCCAAAACAGGCCAGTTTTATAGGCCACCGTGACCATCCGCTGGTCCTCATTTGGGTCAGACTCACTCTGCCGTGAATTCTCAACCCATCATGCTCTTAACTGTGGTTCTCTGCTGACGAGGGCAGCGATGGGTCGTGTACGTTTGACCCCAGTGGCAGGCAGCCAACACGCTCCACATAATGCTTATCAGAATGAGGAGGATGTTAGCTGACAAATATCAACTCCTCGCTGCTTTTAATGCGAACGCAAACGCTCCACCAATAAACTTTACATCAACACGTCACGGGCGACCCCGAAGCAGAGCCAAGACCCCCATACGAGAGGGGATAATTACACAGAGCGCCGCTGCTGGCTCATCTTCACCCCTGCTGACTGCTTTATTAAACAGATTCATCATTCCATTTGGTTTGGGAGGCCGTTATGGCTGAGAGGCGAACGATTGCCTTGCAGGAGTGCTGGGTTGATGAAATAACAACTGCCGCTGTGCTGTTTCATGCTCTCGCACGAGGGGCTTTTCCAGGAGCTATCAAGAATACGTGGGTGATTAGCCTGGAATCGAGAACAGACTTTAAAAACACCACAAAAGAACACTGGCTTCACAGAGGCACACAACAGAGAGACGTGATCTGCAATGAATAATACAAGTATGAATAATCAAAACACTTTTATCTCATTTATCTCATATATATGTATACACACACACACACACACACAATATTTTCATAACATTTTGTAACATTAAAAATGTGTATATTTAATTATTTTTCATTAATGCTTAAATAATTAAATATAAAATATTTATAATTATTAAATCTGTATACATATTGTATTATAATGTTATTGTATAAATAATATATTATGTCTAAAATATTATAAATAATATATTATAATATATATATAACTACATATAAAATATAATATATACAATATACACAATATATATACATATATATATATATATACATTTGCATACACACACTTTAACAAATCTTTACCATAATTATTATATTTAATTAATCATATACTGTCTGTGTGAATTAATTGTAATGATTAATATATTATATAATTATAATAACTGTATTATATATACACAAAAATATAAAACATAAAAATAACTATATATAAAACTATAAAATAGACATATTGCATTATAATATTATTATATAAATATATATAAAACATTATATATGTGTATATAAAATTATTATAATATTATAAAAAATTATCTATATCTATTAACTATATTTATATACTATAAATAATATATAACTAATCTATGATCAGTGATGAACTACAATGCATTCACTAGAGTGTAAGTTTATTTATCAAAACTGTGAAGGGAATATGCTCAAAAACACCCATCAGAGAATATTGCATGTTGCTCAGTGATGCCACATGTGCCGCTATGAATGAGATCCAAAAGCTAATTGGAGGAGAAGTTACATTTTACACAAAGCTATCGAACAGATTCATTAAGGCTTGGAATAAAGCACACAGACCACTTTCATAAATCATTTAGTTGTTAACAGTCATTTTTGGAAAAACAAACTCAAAAAGTAACTATTGGTGTGGATCGCCATGAGGGTGAGTAAATAATGACCGAATGTCCCTTTTTGGATGAACTTTCCCTTCGACTCTGGTTCTAGCAGCACAGATGCTAACAAACACAGTTTTCTCAGCTCTCTCTCTCTCTCTACTTGAGTCTCTCTGATACTCTGTCTTTCAGGTTTCCCCCTCCGGCCACTTAACCTCTCTCTTTAAAGCTTTTCTGGGAGAGGTGCTAGGCTGGAAAAAAAATCTATGTGCTTTAAAGGAGCCTGAAAGCTCTTCTAAAGAATATTAGACAAAGGAAAGAAAGATGGGACATCTTTAGAAGCCGAGAGCATCAGCAACACAGCATCTTTCCTCTCCTCTTGTTCCCTTTAAATAGAACAACGATCGGCCTGACAATATCTTCACACTCTAACAGGCGTCTTGTTCCGCTTAAGCATTCAATCTTTTCCCTCACGACCACCTCCGAGGGTGTGACAAGACAAACGGAGGAGGTATTTCTGCAGATTAGGCTTTCATTACAGAGACTGAAAGAGCAGAGGTTCACGAATTACGTGAGCGATGGCGATGATGGCTTGTTATTGTTCAGGCTTGTTTGGAGATGAGTTGGTGATAAAACAAGGAGCAGAGGAACTAAATAGCAGCTGTCGAAATCTCCCAAACTGGGTTAATTGCTCTGGGATGGGGAGAGAACATGGATATCATTAAAAAGACTTTCCCTTTCGTAATGACTTACTCATCATACCTGCCCAACGCCCAGAGGGAATGACGTTTCCTTTGTTTCGTATGCTGTTTGGTGGGAAATCATGATATCTGATGAAAGAAATCATCTGAGAGAAACATTCATCCGTCCGCGTTTGAGGCAAAACGCCAATCATGTGGGGTGATATCAAGAGTCGTAGCAATAAGACTTTGCTGTATCCCTTGATTGGGAAGTGGCAGGCACCTCTGGTAACGTCTTCTGCAATTTTACATTATGGAAAGTGTCAGGATCAGTAGACAAAAACTGCAGTAGGTTCTTGTAGCTCGACTGGTAGCTCAGTGCTTAAAAACACCAACATTGTGGGCTTGACTCCAAGTGAGCACATATACTACTGTTTATAATGTTGCAAAGATTTCTATTTCTAATAAATGCTCTTCTTTGTAACTTTCTATTCATTAAAGAATTCTGAAAAAAAAGATCATGGTTTCCACAATAATATTAAGCAGTACAACTATTTTCAACATTGATAATAAGAAATGTTTCTTGAGCAGCTAATCAGAATGATTTCTGGAGAATCATGTGACACTGAAGATTGGTGTAATGATGCTGAAAATTTAAAAAAAAATTACATTTTAAAATATATTCAAATAGAAAACAGATATAAATCTGTATATAACAGAGATTTAAATATATAAAAATATAAATTGTAATAATATTTCACAAATATTACCTGTTTTTATTGTCAGATCCTCATTCAAAACTTTAGTATTAAGATGTGGATTTGGGATGGGTTTGATAATGAATTAAACAATTCTGATTCTACTTTTGTTTCCTTAAATCATGCTTCCTTACACTCAAACAAAGATATTTTGAACAAAGTCTCATTGTTTTTTTTGTCCATACAATGAAAGTCAATAGAGTTTAAAACAACATGGGACCCCACTGACTTTCATTGTATTTATTAAAAAAACAACAACAACACTGAGACATTGTTCAAAATATCTTTTGTGTTTAGCAGCAGTGTTATTTTAGTAACTGGTAAAAAAGTAGTTATTTTTAATAATAAGTAGTTATTTTGATTAATATTTTGAATCTGTTTTTATTTTTATATTTTCTGTTTTCATTTAAATTTTAGTTAGTGTTAGTTTTTTGTTGTATTTTGTAATTTTTGTTTTTTAGTACATCAAGTTAAACTAAATTAAAATGAAAATGTCGCCGTATATATATATTTATATATATATAATCTTGGAGGGATTGGCATGGTAATTTACATGACAATAGAATGATTTCTGGAGAATCATGTGACACTGAAGATTGGTGTAATGATGCTGAAAATTTAAAAAAAAATTACATTTTAAAATATATTCAAATAGAAAACAGATATAAATCTGTATATAACAGAGATTTAAATATATAAAAATATAAATTGTAATAATATTTCACAAATATTACCTGTTTTTATTGTCAGATCCTCATTCAAAACTTTAGTATTAAGATGTGGATTTGGGATGGGTTTGATAATGAATTAAACAATTCTGATTCTACTTTTGTTTCCTTAAATCATGCTTCCTTACACTCAAACAAAGATATTTTGAACAAAGTCTCATTGTTTTTTTTGTCCATACAATGAAAGTCAATAGAGTTTAAAACAACATGGGACCCCACTGACTTTCATTGTATTTATTAAAAAAACAACAACAACACTGAGACATTGTTCAAAATATCTTTTGTGTTTAGCAGCAGTGTTATTTTAGTAACTGGTAAAAAAGTAGTTATTTTTAATAATAAGTAGTTATTTTGATTAATATTTTGAATCTGTTTTTATTTTTATATTTTCTGTTTTCATTTAAATTTTAGTTAGTGTTAGTTTTTTGTTGTATTTTGTAATTTTTGTTTTTTAGTACATCAAGTTAAACTAAATTAAAATGAAAATGTCGCCGTATATATATATTTATATATATATAATCTTGGAGGGATTGGCATGGTAATTTACATGACAATGTTAATGTATTTGGTCTTGGCGGAATAGATCTGCTACGCTGCTGCTGCTGCTGTGGCAGAGCAAGTACAGAGACTTGCTACTGCCAATACATCCACAACATGCTGCTGTGAGCATGTAAGAAATATTGCTGCTGCAAGTATAACATACATGAAATAACCCCCATATAGCATACATGAATCACCTCGTAGCAGATCTATACAGGTGGAGCTGGGGAAGGTGGAGGGTTTCTGAAGCAAGCTGCAACTGCTACGGCAAGCACTAGTCATATATTTGAATGTTGAGCAGCGAGCTCATTGGCTACCAATACAGGAGAGAACCAATCAGCTGTGCCATGTGATAATGATGTCATTAGGTCAGATTGAGTTAGATCCATCGGACTGCGCCATCTAGAGTTTCATGCCAGAACTCTGTATATATGTATATATATACAGTATATATATATATATAGCTGAAATAATTTGTAAAAAATATTTTAATTTCAAGTAACAATTTTTTAAAAATGGTTTTCATTTTAGATTTAGTTAACTATAATAACCATAGTTTTGCATAGCGAGTGTGAGAAAATGATGACAGTATTGTCATTATGGAACTGTCTGCGATCTGTTCCATTAAGTAAGTGAAGCAGCTCAACATTAACCCAATTAAACTTTCATACCCGTTTAAGCATCTTATGCCGATGTCAGGAATGACTAATCTTGTTTTCTTCTTGTCTGTATTTCAATTTGTCAGCGCAGAGTTTTCTAAGCTCTGATGTCAGTTGTTGTCCTCGCTATGGAGGTGTATCCTGATAAGGGACAGATGGACAGATGCAAGACTCTTACCAAGCTTGAGACTTCCTCCTGGGCACGTTCTGTCTGCACCACTTGGAGTGAGGGGTCAGGTGATAGATCAGCTGCCTGCAGATCTTCTCAGAGGACTTGAGAGCATCAGTCTCCTGAAAAAGCCAGAATGAGGAGAAGCGGGTGATGAAGAGCTATTCTGGGAGACGGGCTGCCAAATAAAGCACCAATCTGAGGGCTTATGGTCACTGACAGAGAACCTAAAAAACTTGAATGTTTACCATGTCTAGTGCTATTACAAGGGTTGCAGAGAGGTAAACTGTTCAGGTTAATCTGTCAGTGATTATGATTAGTGTCATTAAATAAGCAATAAGCCACAAGAGCCTAAAACCTTTGTTAACATGATAAATTCACTGTTATGTGGCAACAACATGGTAGCAGTTTATTGCTTGTATAAAATGGTATGATAGAAGACACTGCTATTTAACTATTACGTTTTCAAGAATAATCATTATAAAGTTTCAGTATCAAGTTTGGGGTTGGTAAGATTTTTTTATGTTTTTAGAATAAGTCTCTTATGCTCACCAAGGCTGCATTTATATGGTCAGAAATACAGTAAGAACAGTAATATTGTGAAATATTATTACAAATTAAAATAACCTTTTTCAATTGGGATATTATTTAAAATGTAATGTATTCCTGTGATGCAAAGCTGAATTTTCAGCATCATTACTCCAGCATTTAGTGTCACAAGATCCTTCAGAAATCATTCTAATATGCTGATTTGGAGTTATTATTATCATTGTTTAACATAGTTGTACTGCTTAATATTTTTGTGTTTTTTTATTCTTTGATAAATTCTTTAACAGAACATCATTAATTTGAAATATAAATCTTTTGTTACATTATAAATATCTTTACTGTCACTTTTGATCAATTTAATGAATCCTAGCTTAAAACAGTATTGATTAATTTATTTGAAAAGGAAATCCTATTGAAAAAAAAATCTAAAATGAAATGTATGGAGACATTAAATTAATATTTGATGGGGAAATGTACTTAATTGTTATGAAAATAATGTCATATTGTTAAAATAATCTTAATGGTCCTAAAAAACTTTAGATTCAAAAGCAGCAATTAGTGCTTCAAAGAGTGGTACTCTTCCTTAGCATATAACTTGAGATGAAGATGAGAGTTCAGTTAAAATGTCTTAGTTATTCATGTCATGTTGAACTACTGGGTGAGAGGTTGGTTTAAAACAATATCAAGACCTTTGGTCAACCATGCTTGAAGCCATTTCTGCATCAAAACAGGCTTTGGCTCGCCTCTCTCTCTTTAAACGGATTGGCCAGAGCAGAGCTGAGTAAATCTAATCAGTGCTGAAGCACAACAACGTGAGTGAGGCAGGTAAACACAAAAGACTGGGCAAAGCCATTGACTGGAGTCGACTTGCTCGTACTATCAATCTAAGAAATGACAGGAAATAAACATGTACATCTTAGTGGCCTCCTGACGGCTATTAATTTAAAACAAAGACGTTTGTTGAATCTTTAATGTATAGTAAGTTGGTTTCTGGTAGCAGTGAGTGACAGCAATTATCAGACTACTTTTATTGAACTCCCTTAATAAAGACGCTGTCCATTCGATGACGTGCGCTCCAGAGGGAGTTTTACTGTCGGAAGGATTTACGTGGACTTTCAATCAGGGACTGAACATTAAGACATTAGCAATAGCTCAATGCGCAACTGCCACAGTTTAATGAAAAACTGTCAATTGTAAGACAGTTAAATGAAAAACAAAATCTATGTGCTATATGCACAAACAAAAGCTCATCAAAATGCCTTTCCATATTTCCCATGATTTCCATCATGAATAACTGCTGCAATTGAGGATCCCCACCAGCTGACTCCTGGGACTCAAAACTTCATTAGTTGCTGGTGTAGTGAGACACACATTATACTGTATTATAAGCAGTGCTGGGGAAGTTCAGCTAAGGTACAATGTTCCCATGTAGATGACGTTAAACCAGAGACAGACCTCTCATAAAAACAGACCACACACAGCTGCAGAGTTCTGCTTTCCAGTTAACAGAGACACCTGTGTATAGATTTTCAGTGATCCGAGCAAAAAAAGATGATGATTTTTGATACACTGTTGTCAGAATTTAATGTTGTTTTGAAATATATTATTGCAATGACATCTTTCTTATTTGAAGTTATTTAAGGGGGCAAATTACTTTAAAATAAAATAAATAATTCAATTTAATTTAAAATCATTTATTATTATTTATAAAATAAATATATCATTTATTGAATTTAAAGGGGTCATATGATGCTTTTTTAAAGATCATTATTTTGTGTATTTGGTGTAACAGAATATGTTGACATGCTTTAATGTTCAAAAAACACATTATTTTTAAAATACTGTACATTATTGTAGGTCCTCTATGCCCCGCCTCTCTCAAACGCTTCGTTTTCTACAAAGT
>NW_015549598.1:371540-399260 GCF_001515605.1 Sinocyclocheilus anshuiensis | reverse complement strand
CACGAACAGCTTGTAACACTCCAAAGAGAAAGGAAAACTTGAAATCGCATCATATGACCCCTTTAAAGTAAATATTATTTATAATTTAAAAAATCAGCAGTTTTTAAATGAATGAATCTTGATTAAGATGACAACATTAAACTTGAACATATAAATTAACACTAATAAAATGAAAGAAAGAATATGAGTTGGAAACGGTAACTATTTTGCTGTAAAAAATGCAAATGGAACCAGCGACTTTGGCACGGAGTCTGAACCACTGAATCATTACTTTTTGTCGTTTCGTTTCATTTTCACAAACTGTCCAAACAAAATGATTCATTGGGGGGGAAAAAAACAGACATTACTACATATTAATTTGATGAGTTTTCAATCAGTGAATTGTTTGTTTTTGATCCAGTTAATTTACACAAACTTTCTAAATGAACTGATTCATTAAAATGAATCAAACTTTCTGACGCTACATATGAGTTCACTATTTAGTTTAGGGACCAATTCTCACTATTGACTATTAACTACGACTTTTGCCTCAATAAACTCCTAATTTGCTGCTTATTAATAGTTAATAAGGTATGTAGTTGTATGGGTAGGATTAAAGGATCTAAAATATGGTCATGCAGAATAAGGCATTAATATATGCAGCCAACATGCTAGTAATATGCATGCTAATAATCAATTAGTTAATAGTGAGAATTGGTCACTAAACTAAAGTGTTACAGAGTGTAGTGAGTTCTCAAACACTCAATCATTTCTTTTTGATCCAGTTCATGTTACTCAAACTGTCTGAATAAATTGATTCATTAAATGAATCAGACTTTCTGCACCTACATAAGCAGCTACATAGTGAGTTTTTAATCAGTGAATAATTTCTTTTTAATCCGGTTCACGTACCCAAACGGATTAATTAAAATTAATCCAACTCTACATAAAAGTTAGTATCCCTCAATACTGATTATACAAGTATAACAAAGCGGTTTGGTTTATGGGCAAGACATCTGAATGGCATGAATCCATTTCTTTTAGAAGCAAGGTGGCTTTTCTGAGCTCAGTGGGATGGGATTTGCTCTACCTGTCAGCAGGTAACTGGATGTTTATTAAGTCAGAGAGGAAGAAAAGAAGCAGAGAAAATTGAGAGCCCTTCAATCCCTCGCTCTCGTTTTCTGGGTTTACATGATTAGCTCCTCAAGGCTTCTGCTGTTGAAGGAGGCTAGCAAGCATTTTACAGTCGCCTGCGAGAGTCCAGTTGGGAATAAGAGAAAACGTCACCACAGATCCAGTCTGAATACTCTTTTTGCAATGTTAAAAGCTCCCTCTAATCCCACTATCTATCTATCTATCTATCTAGCTAGCTAGCTAATGTCATATCGTTCTATCATTCCTTCTGTCCATAATGCCTGTAAACTTTCTAAAGGCATTTTAAGACTTTTTTCAAACCTTTTAAACAAAGATTTGTCAGTCCAACGATTAAAGGGGTTTTAAATGCTATTTTAAAGATCGTTATTTTGTGTATTTGGTGTAACAGAATATGTTGACATGCTTTAATGTTCAAAAAACACATTATTTTTCAAATACTGTACATTATTGTAGGTCCTCTATGCCCCGCCTCTCTCAAACACGTCGTACAACCACAGCTGCCAGTTTTTTACCGTAAATTTTACGGAATTTTTTTTACAGTGCACAGGCTGAAAAACATATGTGCACCCCTGCCTATAATTCAAGTTGAAAACCAAAAAATATCCCTTTATGTGTTTTTGATATTAATTAGACGTGATATAGTCATAGTTAAGTATCACTCGAGTAAGAGTGCTGTGTTCCTGAATATTAGCACGTGAGTGTGATCGTGAATGTGACGTTAATTTTATACAACAGTTCAAAAAACAAGAAGTTAATATTGAGTGAGTTACTTTTGTATAAATGTTGTATATTTTGACATGACATGTTCCCATGAAAGAAAAATCCAATATAGCTGATGATATGGCCAAATACTGGACAAGTCAGCTAACTTGAATTATACTTGACTGCATTTGGTCCTCACAAAGACACAAATGATACGAGTCAGTTTTGTTCTGGGGGTCCTTGAGGATGGTTCTGAATTGGACTGGGGTCCGGTACGCCAAAAGGTTGAGATTCACTGCCTTACTGCACAGATCTGATTCGCCATCAGGATAAAATGATGGACTAACGGAGCACTGAGCTGCCTGTCAATCATCAGCTGTAATATTTGAGCCCTACACCTAGACTTCAAGAGCTGAACTTTTCATCAACAACAGCTATCAAAACTCTCAGTCGTGATCAAGACATCACGTGAAGAGCTTTGGAGAGGTTGGTTTTGCTCTGAGCAATATGTGACATCCAGTTTTTTTGGAGTCCAGCTCATCCTTTTTGACAATTACAGTAAATGCAAATCGGAATATTTATGAAGCACTTATGTAAAGGAAAATCTTGAGCGACTGTGATGCTTTCGGGATTAGGTTGTGAAGAATATGTGAGACAGGTTCTGTCAGTCATGTAGAGAAAAGCTAATAAGGTGGTTTGTCCATCATGATCTAACATACAGCACAAAAAGAAGCATATAAAACATAATGGAGAATCATATGAGAATCAGAAATGTATATTAAGTTGTTTTACCATCAACCAAGAGGAAACATTTAATCACACAGAAGAGACTTTAAGGAGTTTTCTAAGACAAAAATATGCATGCCCAAAAATCTTACTATCATGATATGGTAAATTATGATATGGTATGGGAAAAAACATGGAAATACCATGATACTTTTCGGTTTTAGATACAAATGAGTGCCCATGTTTATATCATAGTATGAATTTAAAAGGAATATGATTATAACTGATAACAGCCAACATAACAGAATTAATAAAAATATACTTATTCATACAATAATCTTTATACTATTATACTAACAACAAAGTAACATTGCATTACCTTCTATTTTGGAAAAGGTTACATGTAAATACCATAATACACATAATAATAATTTACCTTATAAATACTATGGTTTATTATGGTAATCATTTAGTACCCTGGCGCATATTAAAGCACCATGGTTTTACCAACACTGTACCATGGTACTTCCAAAGTAGTTTCGTAAGACTTGTAACATTTTTAGTTCAAATAATTTAGTTCATATAATTCTTTATTACAGCCAGATAGAATGTTATTGTACGAATTTATTAGAACTATTTCGCATTGTATTCGTGTTGAAACCTCACACTTTTCATTGCAGACTTTAGTATATGATCGCAGTTTGAGACTGAAATTTCTCAGTTTCTTTTTTTCAGGGTAGGATTTAAATATTGAGATATTAAAGAGATCTCATTTGTGATTTTTATTTTCTCAGGTGAAAACATCATGCAGCAGCAGCAGCAACAACAACAACAACCTGTAGTTCTGTGTAAGAACTAGATAATCTGCTTTATTAATAAATGATGTATTGTACCTTTCTAAGCAGTTTCAACACATCGATGGCTTGTTCCACCTTCTGCTCCTTCAGCAGGGTTTGGATCTCCCGAACCCAAGCCACTCTCCGGACATATGGGCTGGGACTGGATTTGCGCAGCATTCCGGGGAGCTTGTCGGACTTGAGCATCAGTGAACTGAATAAAAACTCTCCTCTTCCTCCTCTCCTCTTCTCCACATCCCGCTCATGATGCTGTCGACCCATCCGAAAGAAAGTCGCCTGGCTGTCCAAACTACTTTGTCTGGTCAACTTCGATCCCATGCTTCAACTTCCCTATTTCAGTATCAAATAATACAAAGATTATTTTCATAAAGCATGCGTAAAGTAAACCTTATAAGCTCTCTTTAGTGAGTGCGCGCTCATAATTACACTTAGTCGTGTTAAGTTGCTCGTGTAGAATCAAATTGATCAAGTACAATTCAGATTGAGCGCACGAAATAATTTAAATGTCACTTTATCCGCGTTTCTCTTGCCCCTGTGCACCTCCGCTGTGTTTGTGTTCTTCCAGGCTTCCCCACATGCCACGCCCATATCTCAATCGCTGTCCAATCAGAGCGCTCGATTTCCACATGTGTTTACAGGAGACACGGCTCCGCCCACTTTCAACAGCTCAGTGTTTATGTTGGGAAGCCCTTTCTGTCCTGTCAGCACGTAGGCTACTGTATTGGTATCGGGTTACTAAAAATTCTGTAATAGTAACCATCAATGCAACCATAAAACGAACAATTTCACAGAAATATTTCTAGTGATTCACACAAAAAAACCTTGTTATTGAATGACAGTATTAAAAGATGTAAAATGGTACGTGGTTGTTCAGAAAAGATGCATTTAAATGTTTCGTTAATGCCTTAATCTGTCACAGATTAATCGTAATCTTCGCATGAAGGTGCTGAATTTAATACAGAAACGATAGGATGCATTTTCTTTTTGTTTTCTGTAGGCTATGTGTTTTAACGAAAAACCCGCTCCAAACAATTCGGCGTGTTAGCGAGACGTCCGAATGATTCAGACTGAATCAAATCAGATCGTTTGAATCATGATAAGGAACCGATTCAGTACAGTGATTCACTCGCGAATAGGTTAGTTGCGATTCTGAACAGTCGACAGGAAATACGAACACGCGACTAGTTGTTGTGAAAATGATTCTCGTGTCGGCCTTACTCAGTTATTAATCAGTTTTATTTAACTAAGCTTAAGTAGGATAAACAAAGCAGTTTGCTGAACGCATAGGCCTGCTGAAATTAACCAAAGATGGCGCCAGTGTTTTGATTTTTACATGGTACCAACAGTAGGCTAGTTTAAAGAGTATGGTTGGACTTCTGTTAGCAGCAAAATGTACACACAGTACAAATAATTCCTTATGTAGCTAAATCATATAACTGCCAAAAAAATAGTACAGAGACATCTAATGATTCAAAATCTAGATATTTGGATATCTGGACATGTACCATGGTGTTTTTCTGGACATGTTCACTGGAAGTGTGTGTTGAGTAAAGGCATTGAAGAGGCGTGTTAGACCAGTAAACAGGTTAGATGTTGATTATTTGTTTTTTTTTATGTCTACATTATATGGAACATTAACTTCCCATAGTTAATCATTCACTAGAACTAGGCAAATATAATAGATTACAGCTTGAACGGCTTAACCATTCAAAGATTAAATGCGTGAATACAAGAGATACAACAAAAATCACCATGTAGCTGTAAAAAGTTTGTTAGTGTTGTTTTTTGCAGACGTCATTCTGCTGTGATTGTGGAACGGGTGGGTTTACCATCACCACTCAACCTGTGCCCTTTGCAGTGTCAATAAAACAATTATGGATGATTTCATGGTGTGATTTGGTTAAAGTTTGATGGCTATAGTTAGACATTGAGAGCCAGAGGTTCACAGCTTTGGCTCAGTCAGCCTGCGGAAAGGAGGCTCATTCTATGGGTGACTCTACAAGAGGCCTGTGAAGTTTTTAGGTAGGTGATACTCCCTATACTCAAACATCAATGTACATTAAACTCATGAGTTATGAAATTAACGGAATCATCACAAGATTATTTTCACACACAAAGCAAGGAGAAAAATATGAGAAAAGGCAGAAATGTTGTGCAGCATCCTTCCTGTTGTTGTGTCTTTTATGTTGGAACACACTGAACTCTGAGGATTGTAATTTGTGCTCTTTTGTTGCGATTTGTAGGAGGAAATAACACAATGTTTTCTGTGTGTGTGAGAAAATTCTAGTCTCTTGTGTGGTGGGTTTAATTTTGTTGGCTGCAGGCACTGCAGGTTTCTCTGAGATGTTCTGCAGTTCGTTCCCACACACAGCACAGTCTGACAGGATTTAATGTGGACAGTAGCAGGGCTTTGAAACTATGAAAAGGCGCTTTTCTGAGGAGGATTTCACTTCATACAAGGCTTTTTTTATTCCAGGTTTTCAAATTATAAATGCATGAAATCTTGCTGCCTTTGGCAGGGATAAATAAAGCTACATTAAGCAACATAAAATGTAGAATAAGAAAGAGCCAGGATGCATTCTGTTATTCTTTATAGTGCTCATTTTGTTCTTAAATGATACAGAATCAGGAGTTCATTTACACTGGGAACCAAAGCAAGTGTATAATGATCAAATGAGCAATACAAGCATTTTAGTAGCAAAACTAGACTAGAAACAGCAGTAATGGAGAATCCTGATTAGCTACAATCTTCCTCAGAGGATTGCTAACAGCCAACTAACAGAGAACAATTTATTATGCTTTTTTTGAATGCATATTCTTTGCAGTTATGCCTTGACTATGTATTTAGCCAGAAAGTAGAAAACGTTGTAAGTGTATTCAATCTCCAGCTGTTAGATCTGCTGTTAGTATTCTGTTTTATGAATTATGTTGTGTTACATAATGGTTAGAAACAGTTGAAGGGCACCTTTAAGCACAACTTACATTGTACAATCATTGATTGCAAAAGTTAATATGACCAGGTCATGGTTATATGATAATACACAAGCCCCATTTATCTTATCTGTTAGGTACAATTAGTCCATGTTCTTTTCATCTCACGTAGCAGTTATTTGTTTAAATTCAGTAATTCATTGTGTTCAGTTTCACTTGAAGGTTCACTTGATTGTTTCAGCTTGGGCTTTTCACACTGTGTTTAACCTTGGGTTATTGTTGTTCAAAACCCCACATTTAACCCCAGGTTAAACACTTGTAATTTAAAGGCGGAGGTTATGAAACCCTGCTTTTGCAGTGTTGACCACACATTTTCATGTCAAACTTGTAAAGTGTGAAACAAAGCAGTGTTAATGGCTTTTACACCTAGTTAACCCTTGGTAATTCTAAGCCTCAGGTAAAGGGAATCCTGGGTTAACTTGTGTCATGATTCCCGCTGCTCATAATTTACCTGGAGTTAACAATTAACCCTGGGTATCCATAAGCTGACATTTCACACTATATGGCTAGATCGCAGGTTATTTTTCTCATTTGCATATTTAAGGTGTCAGTGTTCAAGTTCACATACTTGTTACTCCCAAAAACAATGCTGCAGCCAGTTATTCTACTTTTGAAATGTGTGTTCCGTGTCGGAATGTGTGTTTTTGTTTTGGTCTGTGTGATTCCGCCCACTGCCAATTTACCCAATAGTAATTGAACACACCGGGTTGCCAGCTGAAAACACCACGTATTTGCAGCCATGGAAGCCAGCAAACGAACTGGGTCAGAGATCAAATTCTACCTGACCGCCTTGGCATCCATCTAAAAATGCTCTATGATGCCTTCCTACCTTGGAAGGCATCAGATCATGTCCGAATCCAAGACTGTTTAATTCTTACCTTTATAGTCTGAAAAGTCCATTGTTGACATTTACATAGCAAATATGCAGATAGGAACATTGACCCAGGTTTTAGGAATGTACAGTGTGAAATTAATTAAGTATATGATTACTTTCAGATAAGGTGGCATAAAAACATCAACAGGCAGTCTATATACATCAGCAACAGAAAACTAGACATTTGCTGTTGCATGTTGCAGGAAAATGGTGCAGAAGTCTACTGTGGTGGGCCTCACCTTGCTGCTGCTGGCTGCAGTTGGAACGTTTTTGGCCGTTTTCTTTTCGGTGCAGGGCAAGAAGTCCTCTCCTGAACCTGAACCTGAAAATGGTTACTTCAAGGCAGCGGTGGCAGCAGATGCTGGGACGTGCTCAGAGATCGGCAGGTTTGAGCTCTGTTCTCTCGAAATGCACATTCACTTTTTGCCATCTATGACCTGTAGTTTTTGTGCAATTGAAATAAAATGAATCCATTAAGACCCCTTTACATCAGAATTTATATTTTTGTAAATAAACAGCAAAGATGTAAGGAAGACCATATGAAGAGCACACCTAAATGTTTGTTAGGTAACCTATTTTTCTGTGGAAAGCCAACCAAGATAAAATTGTTTTGTCAGGCAACTTAGAAATGTGCTGCATGAAGTGAAATCCACTTTAATTGGTTTTATGTAAGTGAAAACTATTATTTAATACCACTGAATCAAACTGAGCACACCAATGATCATCATTTTAAAGGTCACATCTAGTAGAAATAGATCCTTAAGACACGACACCAGAGGTGAAAAAATATGAACTAATATGTATCATCATACTTCCCAATTGATTAATGTTAATTAAATATGCAAATTAGGCATCACCTAATTAAATAGGCGTTAATTTGCATACATTTCCAAAACAGAAATCTGAACACTGGAAAAAGCCAGGATCAAAATTCTTGTTTCATTTTGTAGGCATATTAGTTGAAGGTTTTTACAGAGGAGATTTTGGATATCTCTTTTTATCACTCCATAAATCAGAAAATATTGTTATGATCCAGGAATAAAGGAATGCAATGTTTTATAAATCAGGTGAATGATATATGAACAAATCCCTCTGTAAAAACATTAGGAATATAGATCTCAGATTTGTGCAACAGAAAAAAAAAAACTTTGGAGATGTACTGTAATTACAAAATCTACAGATGCTAACGATAAAGATAAATTGTAATAAAATGAAAACACATATTGCACTTTTTTGTCAATGCATAATATATTTGTAGTATATTTGTACTCTTTTTTTTTTTAGTTGGTGCATGCTGATATTTAAAATGATATATCCAGGTTTGCATGGCAAATGCCCTCTCTGTGTGTCCTCCAGGGATATCCTGAAGAGAGGTGGTTCCGCTGTAGATTCTGCCATTGCTTCTCTGCTGTGCGTGGGATTGATGAATGCCCACAGCATGGGCATTGGAGGAGGGCTCTTCTTCACTATTTATGATGCCAAAACAGGTATGCAGTCAGTATTTCCTGTCTGATTCAACCTGACACACCAGTCTGCAGTGTCTGTGTGTATATAAAGAATTTCTGTGCATATTTTAAGGATCTATTTTTAAAATTAATTAAAAAAAAAAACTTATATTTTTTATTTTGTTATGCACACTGGATAAATATAAAATGTAAATGTAATGTGTGTGTGTGTGTGTATATATATATATATATATATATATATATATACTGTATATATATACATGTGCGTACATTCAGTATATGTATATGTGTGTATATTTGTTACACTGCATAAATAAATGTAATAATTGTAATTTAATATAAATCATTTTATATAAAATGTAAGTTGTATATATACCAGACTACATGTAATTTAAAGATCTATTTTTATAATATTATGTTTATTTTTAATATTTAATATTATTGTCACGAATCAGGCCTCTGTGGCTCTCTCCGATGGCCTCCGGAGGGCACCCTCTCCCGAGTACTAACGTTCATGGACTACATTTCCCAGACACCCCGTACCTGGGACTGATTATGGCACAGGTGTTCCCCCTTAGCTTCCCTATTTAAGCAGCGCTCAGACTCTCTATGTTTGCGAAGTCTTGTATTGCCCCGGCTACATTTCTGAGCGTTTATCCCCTATCTTGTCGTCTCTTGTGTATTACCTCGGACTGTTCTTACTAGTGTGATTCTCTGCCGCCTGCCCCGACCCTCGCTCTGCCACTGTTTATTCTCTTGGATTTCCCCTGCTGTACGTGACGCTGTTGACTGAATACTGCCTGTTTTACTCTGCCTGTTATTCTAATAAAAGCTGCAAATGGATCCGCACGCCTCTGACTCAGCGTTACAATTATTAACATTTATTAAAAATATATGTATATATACATATAGATAGGTATAAATGCATTATTTGCAAACAATTTTTTTTAAATATTTTTATGCACACATTTTAATATTTTAATTTATTTTATATGACTTATTTATGTTTTATATTTATTTATGTTTTTGGATTTATTTATATTTATAGATTATTTATTTGATTTAGCAGGAAAAGTCGAAACCATCAATGCACGTGAGACGGCTCCTGCAAATTCAACCAGAGACATGTATGGAAATAGTACGGAACTTTCCCAGAAAGGTATCTATTTAACTACATTACATCAACTGGGAAAATCATTAGTGAAACCTTGTGATACAGTGCCAGCACGGAGAGATAAGTGTCCAAAACTATCAACACAATTTCAATCAATAACTCACAGCACATTAGGCTCTATATGGTTAATGTAGAACTTTTCGAGGAAAGCCATAAAAATACAGAGTTCTGGCATGAAACTCTAGATGGTGCAGAATGTATGTCTAACTCAATCTGACCTAATGACATCATTATCTCATGGCACAGCTGATTGGATCTCTCCTGTATCGGTAGCCAATGAGCTCACTGCTCAACATTCAAATATATGACTAGTGCTTGCCGTAGCAGTTGCAGTTTGCTTCAGAAACCCTCCACCTTCCCCAGCTCCACCTGTATAGATCTGCTACGAGGTGATTCATGTATGCTATATGGAGGTTATTTCATGTATGTTATATGTGCAGCAGCAATATTTCTTACATGCTCACAGCAGCATGTTGTGGGTGTATTGGCAGTAGCAAATCTCGGTACTTGCTCTGCAGCAGCAGCAGCAGCAGCGTAGCAGATCTATTCCGCCAAGACCAAATACATTAACATTGTCATGTACATTACCATGCCAATCCCTCCGAGAGTTGTCATGACAGAAATGTATTTCAGTTCATTGCGCATATGGTCTTTTGCCACAAGAATGTATTGACATAAACTGCCACATTATTTATATAGTTTGAAATTGCTGCATTTTTACTTTTCTTATTTTTAAAATAAGTTTGCTGTCTCAGATCTGTTGGTGGTTTTAGATAGTACCACATGGAATAAAGTGTGTAAAAATTCATCCACAGGTGGTTTGTCTATCGCTGTTCCTGGAGAGATTCGGGGGTATGAAATGGCCCATAAACGGCATGGCAAACTTCCATGGAAAGAGCTGTTTTTACCAAGCATACAACTGGCCAGAAAGGGCTTTCCTGTTGGCAGCGCATTGGCAAGTGCCATTAACTCAAACAGAAACATCATTATGGATGATAAGATGTTATGGTGAGCATACATGGATATTTTCAACCAAGATGTTAAACATACAAAAAATCTGTCCATATTCTTACTTTTAACAAGGTGCACTAAGTAATTTCTCTTTGATATGACATTAGGGGGTTTCATATTATAAAAACATTTATATAATGTAATTTGTAATATGGCATAGCTACTTTTAACCACTACTTTTATGCACTAACATTTTTCTCCTTATTGTTTGGTTATTTAGTTCTGTGTTCTGCGATTCCACCGGCAAAATCCTGCAGGAAAACGACACCATCACCTTCACAAAACTGGCTGAAACTTATGAGTTCATAGCAGAGAATGGGCCTGATGCTTTCTACAGCGGACTGCTCGCTGAGAACCTTGTGAGGGACATCCAAGCTGCAGGTTTTTTATTCACACATATGTCTATTCCATTATTTGGTATCAATAACTCATTATCTGGACAACAGACTAAAT
The DNA here is from genome assembly GCF_001515605.1 of Sinocyclocheilus anshuiensis. NCBI lineage: Eukaryota > Metazoa > Chordata > Actinopteri > Cypriniformes > Cyprinidae > Sinocyclocheilus > Sinocyclocheilus anshuiensis. The sequence continues at coordinate 387,872 of NW_015549598.1, read as the reverse complement.
TAAGCCAAAAGCGTGGCTGGACGTGGTAATCTAACTCAAAATCTGATTGGTTGCCTGAAATATTGATTCAAGAATATGTTCTGCTATGGTAAATCACAATAAGCGTAGAGCCACATTTTTTATTTCTTGTCAGATAGACTTGACTGCCCATATTAGTGTGTTAAAGATGCTAAGTTGTGCAGTTTCTAAGCTTCTGTTGTGGCTGAGGTGTTTTGGTTCATTGATTTCCAAATATTTCACATCCCACTAATTCCTGCAGTGCTGCCAATAGTCCACCCAGGCAGAGGTGTTGAAGGATGGCACACAATTGGTTATTAATGACTAAATCAATAACTCAGTAGGTTTGATCTTATTAAGTTGCTTAGCATCATGCGTCATACAGGCGTCTGTGTCGTGTGTGTTGCAGAGGGGATTATAACTCTGGAGGATTTGAGAGATTACAAGCCCTTGCTGGATGAATCCCCCCTCACTACCACCATGGGTGAATACACAATGGTGACACCAAACGCGCCTGCCAGCGGCCCAGTCCTCACACTGATACTCAACATCCTGAGCGGTAGGTACAGAGTTCAAACACTGGGCAGCCTATCCTGGACACAAATGGATTGCTTTTTATATATAGGGATGTTTAATATATAGACTACAATTTAAATAATATAGCCTAAACTAAACTGTTTCTAGTTTATCTGTTTAATTTATGTTCAATATAAATATCAATCTGTTTTGAAAGAATATTTCTGCCTGCTAGAAAAAAAAACACACACACAAAACCAAAATTTTGATTATGGTTCCAACCATAGTTTATTTTAGTATCAGTGAGATACTATTACAGTTTTTATTTTTATTTCTGTATTTTCCATTTTTAGTTTAATTTTAGTTTCATTTTAGTTTCATTTTTGTAATTTTGTTGTATTGTTTGTTATTTTTTAATGTTTTTATTATTTTTAGTTTGAGCTATTTTAGTACATCAAGTTGAGAAATGAGAAATGTTGCTGTGACAACTAGCTGGAATAAAACATTGTACGTTTTTATTTTATTTTAAATTATTTCAGTTATGTTTATTTTATTTCAAGTAACGAAAATGTTTTCTTTATGGATTTAGTTTTAATTAAAGGGGTCATATGATGCTTTTTTAAAGATCATTATTTTTGAGACTTTAGTCTTTGCAACTTCAGGGATCTTATCTATGCACAATCAGCTTGTAACACTCCAAAGAGAAAGGAAAACTTGAAATCGCATCATATGACCCCTTTAACTAAAATAACCCTAAAACAAATATAATTTCTTTGTGTGGTTTAGATATTTGATAAAAAAATACTATTATTAAAAACTGAATATTGATTTTTATGTACACATTGCCAAATGATCAACCAGTCAGTAAACAGAAGTCTCACAAACCTATAGTAGGTTCTTTGTTCTTTGTGAGTTAAACATATCCAAAAAATGCCTCGCTGTTCTGATTCAGCACTGATTCACTCGCTAGCGAGTTCAAAGTTGTTTAATGAATTTCTGAGTCACTCATTTAAAAGAACCAGTTCATAAGAGTAATTTATTCGCAAATCAGACGTCACAGCTCACGCTGTTTATCGTGTGCAAGAAACACTGGTACGCACTCAAACAAGATCACAGGTGACTTGTGAATGCATACAAAGCTTTCCATGCTGGATTTTAAATTATTGGTGCACATATGCTTATTATGTTATGTTATATGTCATTTTTATTATTGTAAATGTTTATTTTGTGGTCATTTCAGCCATAGTCTGGAGCCCTGAGATGAACAAAATACTCTTATTTAATGTTTCTAATACTTTACCCTGGGTTAGTAATTAAAGGTAATGTGTGTCTTTTTTACATTAAAATACTTTCATTTATATTTGTATAAACGGTATATTTATTTTTGTGGCACTATTAAAACATAGGTATAGAGCTTATATCTGACATTATATTTCACACTTGTAATTTTTTATGTCACAGTGTGACTTTATATCTCACAATGTAAACTTTTTTTTCAAATAAAAAAATATAAAAATCTTGCATAGTACTGCATTTTGCGTTATCAAAAAATATTTTAATGATTATTATCGTATTATTATAATGACTATTTTTATCGGTCAATCGACCCTCCTCTGAGGTGAAAACAAGTTACCATATAAACCAATGTGGATCAGCATGAAAATTAACGCTGATCTAAGTTGGTCTTTTTAGCAGCGAGAGGAAGCATCTAGTTGATACTGATTACAGGATGACCGTTAGTCAATCTTTAATGTTCTTAACTGTTTTCTCATGTGAATGGTGTCAGGGGGAGGATGAGACTTCAGAATGTCCCAACTTTTCTTTGCTATGAGCTATTAAAAATCCCTTCACCCTTCGCTCCCTCGCGCCTGTCCTCCTGTCTCTCACACCAACACTAACGTGGGCTGTTTGCCACTAATTGGACACAAACCAAGCATGGAAAAATCCATGCAGTCAGCATGTTCCGACCCTTTCCTTGGGGTTCCACCAGTAGGGGATACTCTGAAGCAGCCTGTCATCTGAGATTCATCAGTTTTGCTTTCTTGCAGCGAGCTGGACGCTCTCCACAGCTCTGTGTCTTGGTCTTTTTCAGACACCCACTCTGTAGCTTTACTGATGAGATACTTAGTCATTAAGTTGCAGCCAGACAGGGCACGGCTGTCGATAAACACTGTTAGCACTTTTTTTCACAATATAGCTTAATTTATTCTGTAGTTATGAAACATCTTCCCTGGTGAATCACTCATAATTGTTCAATTATTTCAAATAATGTCTGGCATGAATGGTCGAGACAATTTGGGAAGTTTTCAGACACTAAAACTGGGTCAGTTGTCCAATGATAAAATAATAGTTGACCTAAAAATGAAAAGGATGTCGCCATTTACTCACTCTCATGTCATTTCCTAACACGCATGAATTACTTTCTTCTGTGGAACACAAATTAGATGTTTTGAAGAAAACCGTTTCATTGACATCACAATAAATAACCACATATTGATTACCCAGCTAAAAAAGAAAATACTCAGAACATTCATAACATCCAGTTTTTAAAATGTTTTTAGAACTTTTTTAATGTTATGCGAAAATTTCATTGTATCATTTTGCAAACGTTATGGGAACGTTACTTTTGAATGTTCTCTGAACATTCTGAAACAAATAATAAAATGTAAAAAAGACTAGACGAACGTTCCACTTTTCAGAAATAAAAAGTTCCAAGATGTAGAAATAACGTATAAATAACGTAAATAACATTATTAAAGCCCAGGTAACTCTGAATGAGCGTTCTATTAATGTTACTGGAAGAGCGTTCGTATCTCTGAGAGAACCTTGCCAGAATGTTAGCCAAAGTTCTGTGATGTTCTCTGTTAGCTGGGTAGCTCCTCACATAAGGCTTCTGAAGATCTTTCTGTGGCAGTCATCTTGATGATTGGCAGTTCTAGCCATTTATATGACAACAGTTAGCATGTTTGAGTAATCACAGAATGTAGTGAATCTGAGTGAGAACTCATTCTCTTTCCTCAGGTTACAACTTCAGTTCAGACAGTGTCTCCACCACTGAAAATAAAGTCCTCACCTATCATCGCATAGTAGAGGCGTTCCGGTTTGCGTATGCCAAGAGGAGCGTCTTGGGAGATCCAGAATTTCTCAACATCTCCAGTGTAAGTTGTGATGATAGCGATATTTCATTAGAAAAAATGTACAATTCTGTAATATTCAATGTACTCATCCTCATGTCTTTACAAACCTGTACGACTTACTTTCTTCTATGGAACACAAAAGAAGATATTTTATATCATGTTTTTCCTACTTTTCCCCCCTGTATTTTGTCATTTATACTTTCTTTTAGAGTTCTATATAGCTTTAATTTCATTTAATTTCAGTTTTAGTAATTTTAGAACATCAATTTATTATTTTATTTTATTAGTTGCCAATGCAACATTTCTTAAGTTTAAGGCAACATTTTTATTTTTTAAATTTTCGCTATATTTTATTTTATTTCAGCTTTATTCCAATTATCAAAACTGATTTTTTTAATAGGTTTAGTTTTAGTTAACATGAACAACTCCATTTTGGACTGGATTGAGATTATGTGGCCACAATAATAGTTGAAATGTCCTTCAAAAAAGAAGATGTTCTTTTGTGCTCTGTAAAAGTCATACAGGTTAGAAATGGCATGAGGGTGAGAACAGAATTTGAATTTTTGGGCGAACGGTTCCTTTATATATCTCTAAACCACAAACAACATGCATTATCTTATGTAAAAATGCTCCCGTGTATCTTCAGCAGCTGTTCACATTGACACAGGCATATGCTAGCCAGCTGTGATCAAAGCCATTACTGAAACCAGCGTGCTGCATCTCACGCTAATCACAGAGCATGAAAATAGTGCGCTATTGAACGGCTCATTGTGCGTTCGCCCTTTTGATCAGCTGTTCTTTCAAGCTGTAGATTATTGTGCCACCAGCAGGGCCGCAATAATGATCTTCTTGCCTCCTCCTCTTTCTTTCTGGCAGTTCATCCAGAACATTACCTCAAAGGACTACGCTGACATGATACTCCAGAAGATCACAGATAATACGACTCAGCAAGAGAGCTACTACGAACCCGAGTTCTACCTTCCCGACGATCACGGCACATCACATGTGTCAGTGGTGGCAGAGGACGGCAGCGCGGTGGCCGCCACCAGCACCATCAACCTATAGTGAGCATTTGCATCTCAAACATTTTTATTTGCCAGTCAGTTGTTTTCTCCAACATAGGTATCTATTATGCATCATAGAGATATTGATTCAGACATTAATTAGATATTTATAGAAAAAAATGACAAAATTCTGTCATTATTTAGTTACAGAGTTTACACCTTACAGCAAAATCAGCCTATGATTGGCTTACGTAAGCTGGGATAGAAGTTAATTTAACAAAAACTGAATATTTAACATTATATAATATAATACAGTATTTGTAAATGGAATCTTATTCTTTCTCTTCTCCTAGTTTTGGCTCCAAGTTTATGTCAAATTCAACAGGAATTATACTGAACAACGAGATGGATGACTTCAGTTCTCCCTTGATCACTAATAACTTTGGAGTTCCTCCTTCTCCCAACAACTTCATCGTCCCACGTGAGAAAACATGACCACAGCTCAGGCAATAACATGCTACCATACTACTCATGCTATTTTTGTAGTATGCATACTACAAGCCAAGTGAAGCCATACTTTACATTGATTTTAGAGTTTTATGCACAATGTTTTCTTAACATCATTACATATGGTAAAATCACTATAACAAAAATATGATAAAGCCACAACAATATTATAAAAACCACAATATTAGTTATAGTAATAATTGACATGTTAAGAATATCTCACCTTTACCTAATATTTATTACTGAGACTTAGCTGTTGAGAAGAGGTCAGATCAAATATAAAAAATTACTACTCTAATAGTCAAATATTAAATAATAATTTTATATTTAGTTTATATATTTATTTAATAATACAAAATAACTTAAAATAGTAATATTAAATAGAATCAATATTTTAAATGTAAATAAGCAAATATATAATTATAAATATCAAATATTATAATTATTATTATCATTTTAACATATCATTCTTTGCTTGTTCAAATCAGTTCAAAAGATCACAATTTTTATTCAAAATGAAAAATAAGTGCAATTATTTCTCAGATGAACGGCAATATACTGTTTCAAATATATGTTTTATTTACAAATAGTAAGCAAGAGTTCAGATAAAATATTCAAATTACTACTTTAAAATGACTACAAAATTAATATTCAAATACTGCTTAAATATGAAATAATATTAAAATTATTAAATATAATCAGTATTTTAAATGTATATATATATCAAATACATTCATATAAAAATAAAATGTAATAATTATTATAACAATAATAAAGTGGAATGATAATAATTTTAAATAAATAAATGTAATAATTTTATTTTCAATTCTCATTCTTGACTTTTTCAAGTGAGTTCAACAGATCAGAATTTGATTAAAAGTGCAAAATAACTATGCTTATTTCTGAGATTAATGGCACTCACAATTTTTACACAATTACATTATGCTGTTTAGTAAGCATTATACTATGTATACTATGCAGTATGCACAACGCTAGTACATTATTTCAAACACAGCCATGAACTTCAGTGTGTCTTTGAAGATTTTGCTTTAAATGTTTGGTAACTCTTTTGCTTCTCATCTTTGCTCAGATAAAAGGCCCATGTCTTCTATGTGTCCTGCCATTCTGCTAGACAAAAACAATAAGGTTAAAATGGTGGTTGGAGCCTCTGGAGGAACAAAGATCACCACAGCAGTGGCCGAGGTGCACTTTCATTTTATTTTAGCCTAGATAGTTGTGCTGGGCATAGTTCAGACCTTATAAACTCATACATAACTGACATTTTCTGCACAGGTGATCTTAAATGCACTGTTCTTTGACTATGACCTGAAGAAAGCGATAGAAGACCCGAGAATTCACAATCAGCTCAGTCCAAATACCACGCAAGCTGAGCCTGACTTTGACAAGGTGGGTGAATCAATATTATACAGGTTTCATTTTAAACAATATGACTAGATATATGACTGAGATAATGTACAACATCTCCTCTGTGTTGTGCACTGTAAAAAAAAAGATATTTTATGGTTAAAAATGGCAGCTGTCATTGCTGAAACTTTACCGGATTGAATGTAAATTTACAGTAAAAAAAAAAAAAAAAAGATATTTCATTAACTGATATAATGTTAATATCCAAATCTACTGAAGTACCTTTAGAATACACTGACAACCACCATAAAAACACAGGTGGTAATTAGAAAGCCACATGATGAATCAAAGTTCAACACAAGCAGTTTTTCCACAAGCTGAGGTAAATATTAATATATAGAAGATCATTAGAAAAATATTAGAAGACAGTTATACACAAAAATACATAACACCATCTTGGTAACACACAACACTAAAATAATGCAATAAACATGCAAATCAATAAACTAAGAATAAACAGTTGGTTCGATGAAAAACAATCAAATGTGAGCTGTCACACAGGGACTGTCAATTTGTTTTTGTTTTTACTGTAAATTATAAGATATCTTATTCTTTATTACTTCCAAAAACTGAAAATGTAACAGTATTTAAATGTACTGTTACATTTACTACAGTTTTTTTCACTCTATATAGTAAGGAAACTTAATGTCAATCAATTAAAAGTTTTTTTACTGTATTTTTACCAGTAAAATTATTTTGAATTTTTTTACAGTGTAGGTGAGTGTTTTTGAGTGTTGAGTGGTCACATTTTGCCCTAAAATGAAATTATCGTAACCACAGTTTCTTTTAATTTTGATGTGAAACATCACCCGGATATTTTCTTGATATTTTCTGTGGTTGTTCTGAATACACATGCGGTTTTGGCTAAGCACAACTCACTCACTATCATCCCACAGGCCATTTTGGAGGGTCTTGCCACAAAGAACCATGTAATAGAGGTGTTGAAGTCCATGGGCGCAGTGGTTCAGGCCGTGGTGCGGTACAGTGCTGGCCTCAGCGCTGAGTCAGACCCCCGTAAGGGAGGATATGCAGCTGGGTACTGACATCCGACTCAGCGATCCGAGTCTCCGGTCCATCTGGAGGCAATGGAGATGCTACTTTTGAGACCCCAAGGACACTTTCCCCTCATGCTGCTCTGAAACAACCAAGTGCCTCCATCAGAGATCCTACAGGCGAATCAGCTCCGGACAATCCAAAGCTCCGGTAATGTTGATCTCTGCACACTCCATATTCAGTAAAAGAGGAATAAAACACATTCAAATACACTCACAGTGGAAACACAACATCATTCTTCGGCTGTTTCTTCCAATGACATCAGTTAATCAAAATCTCTACAGAGCTACAGATGTTACTGCGGGGTGGTATGGTATTTATTTCTGCAAATAAACATGTTGTGATGGCGATTATGAACTTTCTAGCATGACTTCTGTCCGTTCTGAGATTTACATCCTGGCAAGAGAACATTTTTTTCAAGACTTAGCAGGAGCATCTCAGGGGAGGAAGTTTTAATCAAGCTTCTAATAAGAGCTGAAGCGTGAACAAGAGTTCCCACGAGTATGTGGTTCTACCCACAGGCACCGGCCTAACATCAAGCAGCATCATTAATGCTGAAGTTGTAGGGGACAGAGATAAATCACATAAACAGGCCTTAATTAAACTTTTAAACTTGTACTGAACTGTAGAAAGTAACTGATAAGATGTATGTTCAGTTTATTAACTTAAAGAAAGAGTCAACCCAAAATAACAGTTCTGTCATTCCAAACCTCTATGGATTCATTCTTCTGTGGAACACAAAAGAAGATATTTTGAAAAATGTTGGTAACTGAACAGTTTTGGGTTCCCTTGGGTTCTATAGTCATTTTTTCCCATACAATGGAAGTCAGTGGGACCCAAAACAATTTGCTGTCCAAAATTATTCAAGTAATTATTCAAGTCTAAAAAATATACAGTGTATAAAACCATGTAATTAGTTGGCTAACGATTAGTGATGAATTATTAAATGTTATTATTTGATTCTTTTTTTCCCCTAAAATGGCAGCTGTGAGGTAAATTGTGAAAGTGGCTGAATCGAAATGGCATCCAAATGCAGGAATTACTATTAGAAGTACTATTAGTATAAATACAATTGCAAAATGTTGATTTGTTTCTCAAAATTATAATAATATTTTATATTTTATAAATTAATTATAAATTATATTTTATATTTTATAAATTAATAATATTCTGAATATTAATGCTTTTTGGCTGGTTTGTGGAAATTTGAAAAATGTGCAGCAAAATAATACTTTGAAGTGGCATAGTGCATTACTAAACAGCCCCCCCCCCATTTATGTTTTTTCCCTCATTTATGATATTATGTAAACCATTCATGTTTCACCAGTGTTTGTATGTACTGTATGTATATATTGTATAAATATATAAATAAATAAATAATTAAAAGTAATGTGTTCCAAACCAAAAACATGTAAGAATGAAATAAAATGAAATATTTGTGATTTAATTTATTTGTGTTAATTAAAAAAAAAAGATTTTGTCAGAATATACAGCTAACCATAATGCACCCTTATACATGTGGACATTATGGATTTTCTGGGAAAAAAAATGCTTACAATATAAACTGCTACAAAGGTGCAGAATACTGTCTGTGCCCTTGAAGTATTTTGGAAGTGGTATACCTGCAGATGCTAATTCTTATGCTAACCAGTGCCTGATGCTATTAGCATCCGGTCACTAATATTACCTTGGTCAAACATAGCTAACACCAAATAAATTGGTATGCAGTTTTCTTGTTTACAGCCATCAAATGCTAAAATGTCTCCATTTTTGTGGCCTATGTGACCCATTTATTTCAGTAACTCACAGTTTTGAGGCCAGACGCGGGATATTTCAGCCTCCGCGCTCCAGAAAGGAAAGCTGATTTGCACTTTAAACAGAAGTTCAAAGCTTGTTGTTATTATAGCGGCTCATATCATAGCTGTTATTAAAGGTCACGTTGTGAAGTCTGTTTAGATCATGTTTTCATAAAGCAAACTCTACGCAAGTACATGGACATGTTTTGAGTCCCCGCCTCTTCATTTGCCAATATTTTAGCATTGTGTTGTGCTTTTCGGGGGCATTTGTTCCCGTCGGGTGGCTTTGAGAGCTGTTGGGTTCGTGCTGCTAGGAAAAGGTCAGGCTCTTTCACTGTTCCCGGCCCTCCCATAGGGGCTGACAATAAAGCCCTGTCACATGGCACTCGTCGCTACAATGGCGACCACCATTTAGCCCAGACTTTTAGTCAAATTTTTGAGGTGGAACAGTTTGAGACTTCACAGCCCCAGACGGTAGGTTCAGACATTGGTCTGCTAATGATTTTATGGCGGTTGAGGACAGCTGGTATCCGCTGCATTCACATCCAGTCAACAAATTGCAAGGCTATGGCAAATAATATCGAATTTAAATGATATTCACCTCAGTCTAAATGCAACCCCGGTAAAATTTGGAGGCAAAAAAGATCCATTGTCTATTATCAACAGTGTAATGATGCATGATGCTCACAGTTCACACAGAAGTCACTTTCAAACCAAGCAGTTTTCTTGCACCTGATATGAAATCACTGTAGAGAAATTTTTCACCCTTGTGTTAAATTCCATATTGTGCTAATTCAAATTACCCTAACCACACCTTAACGTTATCAAACTAGTTGTGATGTCACCTGAGCATATTAACATACAGCGACTGGTTTGGGAAAAACTTAGGGAAAAAATTAATGCGCTCATGTCACATATTCCTATATTTAAATTAGTTACTAAAAGCCATTTGTGCACTTTCGTAGACCTTAGTAAGGTTAGATGCTGTATTGAATTTAACAATGAAAACAAGTCTATGAGGGATATATTTACAGTCTTTACAACAGCAGTCACAGTATAAAGTCCTTGTTTCATGTATTTTGCACAATTCACTTTTTTTGTCTACGAAAATCTTTTTTTTTTATTAAAGGCACAATATGTACGTTTTCGCCGCTAGAGGTCGCATTTTCAAAACAATAACAAAGGCGAAGCTTGATGACGCTATGAAGGAAAGTGGAATGATGGGAGATGTCGTTTTTACCATCCAGAGATGTCCCAATCATGTTCACAGATGTAATTAATTAAAAAAAATTTTTATATGACCTGTACCTTCCAAAGTTATTCAAACAGCGAATAAATTATATAGAGAAAGAGAACAAAGAACATTTAACGTTACATTGTCAAAGAACAGTATGCCTGACTTCAGTCTAGCGCGAGTTTAAGAACTCTCAAAAAAGTCCCCTTATAATCAGTAAAGCTGTTTATACACTGTTTGATGAATGAATCTCCTACTTACATACATCTGCACTTTGTTGTTTATGATGAGAGAATACACTCAGCGAGCGCGCGCACTGAACAAAACTCCGGTGTTTCAGCGATGACTCATCTAAACGCCTCTGATTGGCCGCTGCGTTCATAAACTCAACAGACTCGTGTGTGATTGGTTATAACACGCAACAGTATAAAAACGCAGAAAAAGATTCATGGTGCAACATTGAGCAGATCTAAATTTAATGCTGCAGTAAACACTTTTCATTTCATTTTCATTTTATTCGCAACTGCCGTAATGGATTTAATTTAACTGCAGCAGCATTTTTGTCCACGTGTGTTGCCATAGTTTCTACAAGCGGAAACCGATAGCGCGGATATACGTAATTGATAGGCGACAATGAACCGGGACGAGTCATTATTTAAAATTGGAATTTCTCTGGATTGACCAATCCTTGGGAACTTTTGGGATAACATAAGTGCACAACTGCATGAAATATATAACAATGTGCAAGTGGTTTTTGGATATTTTATTACGAAAATCTTACATATTTCATAAAGACGTTTAATAGCTGAACTGAATTCCTTTAAATACGTTTCATCAGCTGAACAATCGGTATGTTGTTAAACAACAGAATAATACACTGAACACTGTTCTAAAATTCCTCACAGCCTCTTTTTCAAAATTCCTGTCAAGAAAAAAAATACAGTGCTTCCCTGACCGGGCTACTAGTGCTAGACTGGCTGGATTAATAAAAATGTATTTAACTGGCACGATATACACTTGAAAATTTGGAAATAAAAGTTTGCATCTTTTTAGCTGAAAGCTTGCGTGTATATCGCTGGTATCTGATTTTGTTGACCGTGAAAAATGATCGACTAGGCACTCGCTGTACGTACATTTTCTAGACACGCCCCAAAGCGGCAACGTCGTCCGTCGAGCGTTTTGAGCGGGAGTTTTTCGCGCCAGTGGCAGTGTGGACGCATACCGTTGTTTCACAGAGGATGGAAAACGCTCACGAAAAACTACGTTTGTGACTGTTTTGTGCAAGAAACAACAAAAATGAGGTAAGAGTTATGATTCGTGATTAACCCGAGTATAAAGAACAAGAGGAAAGAATTCATCCTTCCTGCCCCATAGTGGGAGTTGCGTGAATAAGGATAATTTGCATGTTTTAATAATGCATATCTCTTCCCTCCGAGGGAAAGCCGTTTGCATTCAGCTCACTGAGAACACACATAAAACTGAATTTAATCACATTAGGCTTTGTGGACTAACTTCTCCCGTCTTCATGATTTATTCACGGTCTCATTTAAGCTTGTGCCTGGACAGCAGACAGCGAGGGGGTAATGTCGAAACTTAAACCATTTTCTTCGAGAATAAAAGTCAAATAAAAGACTAATTTAAAGACATTAGAAAGGATTTATTGTGACGTATGAAGTGAAAAATGCACTTCAATGTAATTCAGTTAATATGTCAATAGTCCTCTGGTGCATCATGGGACATGGTGGATATGTTGAATATCAATGTCAATGTCTGAACAGCTCCAATAAACTATATAAAAATAGTAGAAAAGTAGAAAATATTTATGATTTAAGTTCAACCAACGTATGCTATTAAAAAACGTTTATAAAAATGCAATTATGGAAAATATAAAAAGTGCATATGAAAAGTAGAACATATAAACAAGTAAAACAATAATTGCTAAAATAATTTCATGATTGCAGTATCTCATTCAGTTTGGTGACGTTCACATGTCCCAACATTTACAGTAACAACTTTAAAAATGGAATAGATTCAGTAAGATATGTGTGCATTAAGAAACATTGACCTCAAGTTAATCGCTCTTAGCTCTTATAGGAAACAGTGCTGGATGATTTTAAGCGCTTCTTTCTACAAAATCTGAAAATGTGTATGCTGACAGTTTGTGTACATAGCTAAAGGATTTGGCTACAAAAAAAGCTACTTAACAATTCCATAATTACTGGCCAGGATAAAAATACAATTCATAAAAAAAAATTAAAATAGTCACACACAAAAAAATTCCAAAACAAAACAAAAAAACAACCCCCCCCCCAAAAAAAATTATGATCAGCAAAAAGGTTATAAGTATCATATAGAAAAATATCAAGCTAATATTTTAGCCAACATACAGAGTGCTGCTGGGATTATGTATTTTTGTAGGCTACAACCCAGAAACAAGTTATCATTTTAGCACTTCCGGTTCCATTGTCTTGACTTGAAGTCTGTTTTTTTTTTCTTTTTGTATGGGTTTTTGAATTTTGAATGCCTGATACAAGGTCTGTGGTGAACACAAGCTCAGAATGTTTGCACATTTTATTTTACGACATTTACGACAAAATCCCTCACTTAACGGGCACTTGTGATTTTTTAAAACTTCAACTGGTCTTGAAAAAGGCAGTGACTAACAAGTGGCTAAATGGGACTACAGATGTTATCGGGGACATTAAACGTCATCACACCAAACAGGAAACAGGATAATACATGTGCTCACTCTGTTGTGTTTCTAATCGCGCTCTTGCAAGCTATTCTAACTCAACCTTTTAGGGAAAAAGTTTTTTAAATAAAGATGTATGATCTACCTTCATTATATAGTTGACTCTTTCCTGAATGAATCCCTGTGTTTTTGAGATGCAACCCTTGTGACAGCTTCTTCTGTGTGACAACTAGCCCCGGTCTCCCAGACGTAAAAAACATATTTACACGAACTCAAATCTTACTGTAACTCTCGTTTGTAAGAGTCCAACAAAAGTGGACATGGACGGACAAATGCACACCATTGTGCACAATCACCCTGTGTTTGAATTTATGGTGTCTACAGGCGTCGCTGAAAGGGAGCGCTGACCCTTTGTTTCCACCCTCACTTCCTCCCAGGCCTGAAGAACCACCACACCAATCTCTTAACAGCTGACAGCACAAACAGAGGCAGGGTCAGTATCCCGCTGACTCGCCGCGCTTCCTGGCGTCAGATACGGCACTGATGCACTGTCCTTCTTTCGAGATACCGTTGACCACATTTAAAAATGGGTAAATGTTTTTCGTCACGTGGTGTCCTAACGCTTTCATTGCCTTGATATCTGACTGAGAAGAATAAAAGAACAAAATGTTACTACTTACAAGTCATTTTGATTAACTATTTTATAAAATGATGATTATAACCAGTGACCGGGGGCATTTCAATAGAAAGTAAGAGCAATTACAATAAGTTCAGCCCCACTAACAACATGTGATTATGGGACTGTGATTCATGGTGGCCTCATAATGTTAGAGCGGGTCTGCATTCCCAAGGACTTACTTCGTTGTATCCATCCTCAAATTTGACTTTGTTGCTGGAGTCCACATATACTATTTTTTCAGTGATAGATTTGTCAAGGTTCATCCCAAACCACAAGTGGTTCATAATGGACTGAAATAGGAAAAGAACAAGGGGATGTTCATTAAAGAAGGTTTGTCATTTTTAGCTGGATATCTCTGTACTGCATCTGTGGCATGCTGACGACTACCACAGACGATCGTTTTTAATGCAGACAATTTTATATTTAATTAAACTGTTTTGATACAAATTCTAATACAATTAAACTAAATTTGGTTCTTTTCAGCAGGAAATCTCTGCTGCGTCTGTGGCATGCTGTCGAGTCGACTACCCCAGACAATCATTTTTAATGCATCGTTTAGTGCACATATGAAATGTGTTTATAGACTGTAAATGGATGACAATTTTATAGCTCAATATGTTTTTACTGGAACATTCTTGAAAGTGCTTTTTAAATATGTTATTTTAAAGTCAATATTGACAGTATTCAGACTTTTTTCGGGGTGAAACTGAATTTTCAGTGAGAAGAGGTAGAGCAAATTATTATATTTTGAAAAAAGATTACAAAAATATTTTTTTAGACAGTAATACCATGGATATGCTATAAAAAAGAGAAAATAGACATTATGTTGGAAAATAAAATTCAATCAAAATAATAGTTCAAATAGATGATTAAAATGTAAATATAATAATTAAACTAAATTAGGTTCTTTTCAACATATTTCTGTACTATTCTGTGGCATGCTGTCGACGACCACAGGCAATCTTTATAGACTATCAGACAATTTTATAGCTCAAGTAACTTTTTTTTACTGGAAGATACTGTATATGTAAGTGCTTTAACAAAAATATGATTTTAAAGTCAATGCTGACTGGATTCTGAGTATTTTCTCGGAGAACCGGAATATTCAATGAGAAGAGGTGGGGCAAATTATTATTTTGATAAAAGATTACAAAACCAAACCGTTTTAGACTAATAAAAAAGGGAAAATAGACATTAGGTTGGAAAATAAAATACAATTAAAAAATATTTCAAACAGTTGATTAAAATTTTGTGACAAAAATTTAAAAACAGTTCCAATAACCAAATTAGTAGTACTGTAGATGAAAACTGTTGGTACATGCAGTAGATGTAAGATGTATTTATGTGAGCTGTGTAGTTCACAAAAATAGGTAGAACATTGATAACACTGGTAACTTGTTTAATTTCAAGTGGAGTTTGTCTCACCAGGGCCATGGCTGTGGTGATGTAACTTCCTCCTGATCCACCAATCACCAGAGTCCTCTCCTGGGACTGCAGGATGGTAGGAGCCATGGAGGAGGGAGGCTGCTCGCCTGGAGAGAGAAAAAAACAGTATGGTGACAAGAAGTTTCACGACATGCAAAATGTAAGAAGATATATTTGGTGAAGGATCTTCACCTGGTGTGACAGAAACTGCTCGGCCGCAGAAGTCAGCTAGTTCGTTGTTGAGGATGATACCTGTTTTAGGAGAGTAAACAGTTGACCCAAACCTGAAGACATAAAATATAAAAATATGAGTTTTTATAAATCAACAGAATTTTTCATTATTTAATTTATAATATTATTGAATTTCTAATGTTTTTTTTTATTTATAATATTTGTAAAATATATTAAAGAATATATAAAATAATATATATATATAAATGCTGTTCTTTTAAAATTTCTATTCATCAGTATCAAAGTTTAAACAAACATATTAAGCAGCAGTAGTATGAAAGGATTTCTGAAGGATGAAAACTGGAATAATGATGCAGAAAATGTAGCTTTGACATCACTGAAATAAATTACATTTTAAAATATATATTAACACAGAAAACAGTTCTTTTAAATTGTAATATCGCTTCACTATATATACTGTATATGTATATATATATATATATATATATATATATATTGTGCGTGTGTGTAGGTGTACATACATTTTTAGCTTGTTTTAGCACTTTCTAGGGTGTTATAGGTGGTTTTCAACATATTGCTATTAAAGCTGTTGATTTTAATTATTTAAAATTAACTAATCAGGGTTAACTAATCTCTGTGATTATTTAATCACACCTAACATTAAATTTGTCCAAA
>NW_015549598.1:364491-370680 GCF_001515605.1 Sinocyclocheilus anshuiensis | reverse complement strand
GAAAAATTTAAGGGGGTCTGAATACTTTCCGTACCCACTGTATATATATATATATATATATATATATATATTGTGCGTGTGTGTTTTTTGACCAAATAAATGGATAAAATACTTCTTTTAAAAGCATTAAAAATCTTACTGAACCTTAGTGTTATTTTGTAGATATATATACACACACACACACACACACATTCATACAGTATGTATATTCACATTCTATCCCTTTAAATTTTGAAACACAATTTCTACTAGGATTTCCTGGATTTGTAACTCTGCTGAGCATATGTTGTAAATGTGTCTCACATTTGGTTGATGGTGCTGGTGACTGACACAGCACTGCCATCTGCTGCCATCACTGAAACATGCGTGGTGCCAAAGCGGTCGACTGACGGCGTGATGTTGTAGTAAGAGGCGTTGTGTGTGGAGCCGTCAGTGATCAAAGCCTTGATATGCTTAATGAACTCCTCATCTTTGATGTACTCCATCTGCATTCACAGAGCACAAGAAAAACATGAATAAATCTAGTATAATAACTTCCCAGACAAATTTATTCAGTTTAGACTGATCATTATTTGCATTTTTCATTTTTTGACAGGCGTGGAATTATTTATAATGTTGCTAAATGAAATCAAATCTTTTCATACTGGCTTTGAATGCATGCTTCGTTAACAAATATTTTGATTTCATTTCAAACATTAATTGCTTGCATTTGTGTAGCCTTCATAAGAAATAACATCCGGCCTTTCATAGCATTTACTCAACCCTACACTTGACATCAAGTGATATTATGCTTACTACTGCCAAAAATAGCAAATATAACAAAATTAAGCACATGAGAAACTGTGCTGTTGTGTAATTTTTTAAGGAATGTTCCAGACGGAAAATCATGTCATTTTGATTTTAACATGAGCCCAAGCACCACAATATGTTAAATTAAGTTGTATCCATACATCTCTAGAGTCGAAGTAGGGGTCTTTGAGGTTGTGCTTTTGTCCATTGGCAAACTTAACTGCCTCAAGGAACCGATGCAAAGTCAGGGTTTTCTGGTCTCCTTGGTTGGAGGCTGGAGAAAGCCCGAACCCTGAGAAAAACAAAACAAGGTTTAATATTTATAAGTAAAATCTGATTCAGTACAGCTGGCATAGTTGGGTTTTCTTTTGTGATCTACTCCTACCATGCATTAGTTTGAGGATAAAGCTGAGTATCGCTCCCCCTGCTGGTGGAGGAGGGAAGTGCATCTTGTATTCCCCAAGTTGGACTGACCACGCGTCACTGACTCTGACCTGAAAAGTGCTCAGATCTTCTAATGATAACACTCCATCTGGAAAAACCGAAAGTAAACCGTGTAAACAAGCACACCTGCCAAAAAAACTGTTTCGGAAGCACTACATCTGTTCTGATTACAGCGACTGCCATTTATATACAAACAGTACTTCTCTGTTGTACATCCTGTATCAAGTCCTTGGCGATTTTTCCAGTGTAAAAGGCATCAGCTCCTTCTTTGGCGATAGTTTCCATGGTTTCTGCCAGCTGAGGGAACTTGAGGGTGTCCCTGGGTGTCTTGTCTTTGTAGAACAGTTCACTAAAAAGAAATAAGCTTATAAAACCAGACAGAAAGCGACTCAAGTAACATAAAGCAGCCAGGTGAAACAAAATGTGATGAAACTTGCCAAGAACATGTCTGCCCCCAAAATAATAACAGTCAAAAAATAAATCAATAAATTTAACATTTATTTAAATCAATAAATACAATTAAAATATTTAAATACAAAAAAATAATAAAATGTTTTGATTAAAATGCCGTAATTTCACTGAGATATATGTTTATATAATATCTATTATTTATCTAATTTATGTGTTTATACAGTATAATAATGTTTTTGAAATAAGCCTCTAATGCTCACCAGAGCTGCATTAATTTGAGCAAATGTAACATATTTGAAACATATATAAAAATTAAACATATTTAGTGAGTTACAGTATGTAATTCAGCAAATTATTATTTAAAATAGACAAAAATGGTATTTAATAGAAAACTAGAGACAGACTCATTGCTGCTTTGATTCATGCAGCAGAAAGTTTCTTATTACGCAACAATGAAAGAGGTCTTGTATTTCCTGCGGTTTGCCTGTGGCCAAGTCATAACCTACTTCTTTGACACTGATTGTCAGGAATGCTCGTCAAGGTTCATCATACTTGTGCCCTTAAATAAACTATTACACTGAGATGACAGTCATAACAAACAGTAGTGTACATGATAGTGTGTATGTGTTTGTTTGGAGAAGATACATTACCAGAGTTCAGTGCCATTAATCAGCATCTTAATTAATTTTTCCTGCAAGAAATAAGTGAGGTAGTCTGGCATGGGGAAGCCCTCTCGTGCCAGCTTGATAGAGGGCTCGAATAGTTTGGCCCAGGGCAGCTTTCCATACAACTGATGAGCCCTTTCATAGCCACGGAGTTCTCCTGGTACACCTATCCAGTGACTTCCTGTGAGGCGCGTGGACAAATAAAGCATAAAACAGTTGGCAAACAGCACCATTCAATAATTTGGAAAATTCTGATTTGTATCACAGGAATAAAATACATTTTAAAATATATTCAAATATTAAAAAGAAAACAGTTATTTTAAATTGTAATAATATTTCACTATGTTACTGTTTTTTACTGAATTTTTGATTAAATAAATGCATTAACAATAGGTATTTTATGAGTTACACTTTTTGAAAAATACATTTAAACTTGATTTTTAAATTTTCTGAAGATCTAAATGAAGCTTGCCAGTGCACAATTCTAGGATGTTGTTCGTGTTTGTCAGGGTGTTGCTAGGCTGTTATGTGCCAAAGTTTAATATTCGGGTTAGGCATCTAAATCACTAACCTTAAGTATGAACAATAAGGAATATCAAATTAAAAGTCTTGAGTAATACTGGTCTGAAACGAAAATAAGAAAAGCCCTTTTAAAGAAAAACTGTACATTGCCAAATCAGATTATTTCCTGCTTAAAAAAAAAGCTTTCGTTTTGTTGTCAGTGGATGTTATTGCATTACAAAGAAAAACACAGTGAGTTTCGTTCTTTTCCAAATTACATAAACTATAGCTTTTGGGGAAAAAACTAATCTATGAAGTAAACATATTACGGAAAAATAATTAGAATTGCATTTTTGTGCATGAAGAGCATGTGAACATTTAGGCAACTACACAAAATTGGTCAACAGTAGAATTTAGCTCTGGCATTCTGGGTAAAAATGTTTGGCAATAGTGACTCTAATCAGTCAAAATGAAATTTTAACTGTCCAGGAAGTACATTTAAGAATTAGAAACAAGCAAAACAAGTCCACTTCAGTACATACTTCCCCTTAAGACATTTCTACGCACAATGTCCCATTGTACTTTCTATATTTTCAAATGGCATGTTTAATCTAAAAAATTTCAGTTTACTCATACCACTTATTATTTTCCTTCTTCCGTGAAACAGAAAAGCAGAATGTCCAAGCTTGTTTTTCATACAAGGAAAGTGGATGGTGATTTATTTAGCTAAACTGCAAAAAAAATAAAAATAAAATAAGACACCAGTTTTTAATGGAAGAAAGAAAATAATGTGGAGTTGGAATGACGTTAGGTTGAATACATGATGTATATGTTGGGTGATTTTTACTTCCTGTCTAAATGAGTGGCCAATGAGGGATAATTTACCCTGCTTTCATGTGGAGCAAGAGCTTTACCTGGAGCAAGTGGAGTGGTTTTCGGACACTTATTCAGCAGATCCACTCGGACATCTTTTGGGACTGTTTCTCTTGAGCTGATGATTTTCACTTTGCCTTGAAAAACAGAGGACTCTATAAACTGTTTATGCAGATTTTATTTTTCAAAACAGCGTTATTATCTATCCTCGTTATTTACGTCATGTATATTTTTCTTTGTGTCTTTAAAGAACACTGCTTAAACAATAAACTAACAGTTCAATCTAGCTTTCCACAAAATTTCTAGAGAAACTCGTATAGCTGTACTGGATTATACTTGTAGAATTATGAGTCATAGTCAAAATAATGTGAATGACGTGTTCTGAATTGCTCATGTGATGGGGAAAATAGATATGTAAGTTCGAAATGAGACTTTGCATCCCCTCAATCACAAGACCAAGACAAAAAACTATAATATGCTAATTTCCATTTACTTGTATAGTGTTTTTTACGCAACTACAATACATATACACGGACATACCTGTTTTGTCCATAATGGTAAAGATGGACCCTCCACCCAAGCCCATGCTCTGAGGGTTGACCAAACTAGTGCAGAGCAGAGCTGCGATGGCTGCGTCCAACGCTGAGCCCCCCTCAAGCAACATGTCCCTGTGAACAGAAGACATGTCTCATAAATTTAGCATTGGGTTCCAGGCAGCTACGACTAGTGCAATATTCAGGATACATAAAGTTCAAATGGCTAAATCTCATATATAAATCAGTAATTTTCACACCAAAACCAAGAGAAAAACAAGAAATTATAATTTGCATTAAAACGAAAGTTTGTTTTTGATTTGTTGTACTGGGATTTTTTTTTAAAGATTTATTTTTGGTGTTTTTGCCTTTTATTGCTAGGATAGTAGTGAGACAGGAAGTGAAGTGGGAGAAAGAGTGGGGATGGGATCAGGAAAGGTCCACGAGCCGGGACTCGAACACGGGACGCCCGAAGCGCAATGGCACTATATGTCGACGCGCTGCCGGTGACGACGTACTGTGACTTTTTCATGACAATTAATCACATTTCCCCCTAAATTATCATTACTGCAATAATGAAAATCATAAGATGTATTTTTAATGAGCATCAATTAAATTCTGTCCAACAAATACACTTGACAATTTAAGTTACAATTTTTAGCATTAAAGTACTGAGAACTATTTTTTTAATATATATTTCAGTAATTATAATTTAAAAGGAAATTAGCTTAAATGTCAATGTAAAATGCTAACTTTTATGATTAAGTGCATTAATTGTTTGATTAATTGTAAGATTAATTGTATTAATTGTAAATATATATTTCCTTTGAAAAAAATGTAATATCTGTGAGTCTTAAAATGATATGGCGAATCGGGCATGTCACGTTAATAGACTTTGTTTCTGTTTTCTGTGTTTCCCTGTTGTCCCGCCTTGTTTTCGTCATTCGTCATTATGTTTCCCCTTGATTACGTTAGTCTGTTCACCTGTGTTCAATTAATGATGTCATTAGTCCCTCATCTGCATTGGTATAAAGTCTCCCCGTTCTGTTCCTTCAGTTGCTGTTTTTTTTTTTTTTAATGTATACATGCCATTGGTTTGCCTTCCTCCTGGATTCCCTGTCTGTTTTCCTGTGGATTATTATTAAAGACTGCGTGTTATTCATCTCCTGCGTCGTGCGCTTGATCTCCCACCAGTGAGTATGACCGCGTGCCTGCTATTCATAGGCTTATGCCTTGTTCACACTGCACGATTTTAGCCAGATTTTTCACTCGCCGACAGGTTTTGCGAAATCGCCGACAAATGCCCGAAATCGGAGGAAAATCGGTGCTCGTTCACGCGAGTGACAATCACGCAGTGTGAATTATAAAAGACGCGATCTGAGGGAATCGCCGATGTGTCACTGACGCCCGTGAAATATTTGGCATGCTAAATATCTGGAGCTGTCCCCTGTCGCCGATTCATCGTGCAATGTGAACACAGCAGCAACTGAATGCTACCCCAGATAGTCACGCAGTGTGAAAACAACGGCGATCCGACGAGTTTGAAAATCGTGCAGTGTGAACTCGGCATTAGTCGCCCTAGAATCAAACCTGCGATTTATAGTGATGGGGAACCGAGGCTTTCTGAACCGTTTGAGGCTTTCATCAAATTGTGCCGAAAAAAGGTTCATTATTCGAAGCTTTTAACACCGTGCGCATTAGCGACATCTGGTGCACATACTTGTTTTCTCCACCATATCTAACTAATCAAAGCGGAGCAGAGGATATACGGTTTGCAAAATCACGTGACCATACAGAGTTTTGGAAGTCCGTGACACACAAGAGTGGAATAAATCTGGGATCAGTTCCAACTAATCTGACAATCTCATCTAAATTAATATGTGCCAATGAGACCAGAACTCGTGTCATGTGTAGCCATGTGATCATAGTTAATAATTGACCTAGGTAGCTGAAAAAAATATTTTGGGTGTGCT
>NW_015549598.1:321721-363373 GCF_001515605.1 Sinocyclocheilus anshuiensis | reverse complement strand
TTGTTTTTTATGTCAGCAGGTTGAAGCGACCCCAATAATGTGATATTTAGGCCCTGGAATGTGAATTGTACCAGGGGAACCCCGCCAAAAAAAATTTAATTTTACCCCCCAATGCGATTTTTACTGGGGGACCCCCTCGAAAGCAATTGGGCTATTTTCAGGCTAGTTTATTGGGTGGGTTGGGTGGGTTTTGTAGCGAAAACCTGGCAAC
Source organism: Sinocyclocheilus anshuiensis (assembly GCF_001515605.1). Lineage (NCBI taxonomy): Eukaryota > Metazoa > Chordata > Actinopteri > Cypriniformes > Cyprinidae > Sinocyclocheilus > Sinocyclocheilus anshuiensis. The sequence continues at coordinate 363,162 of NW_015549598.1, read as the reverse complement.
CCTTCACCAGACAGAGCTGTCGGCGATTCTGAAGTCATGCTCATTCCATCGTGCAGTGTGAACACAGCAACAACTGAATGCTACGCCAGATAGTCGTTCAGTGTGAAACCAACAGTGATGCGACATAGTGATGGGGAACCGAGGCTTTCTGAACCGTTTGAGGCTTTCATCAAATTGTGCCGAAAAAAGGTTCATTATTCGAAGCTTTTAACACCGTGCGCATTAGCGACATCTGGTGCACATACTTGTTTTCTCCACCATATCTAACTAATCAAAGCGGAGCAGAGGATATACGGTTTGCAAAATCACGTGACCATACAGAGTTTTGGAAGTCCGTGACACACAAGAGTGGAATCAATCTGTGATCAATACAGTTCCAACTAATCTGATATAATCTCATCTAAATTAATTTGTGCCAATGAGACCAGAACTCTTGACATGTGTAGCCTGGTCAACGGATTCACATATTGATCAATAATATAAAATACGCAAGCATGTGATCATAGTTCATAATTGACGTAGGTAGCTGAAAAAATATTTTGGGTGAGCTGTTTAACCTTTATGTTCTGCTTGGGGTCTCTGAGACCCCAGCTATAAAATATGATTCACTTTCTGTCCGGTGATTTGAGGTTACAGTCCCTTTGCATCAGGTGGGGTCGTGAAGCGCCAATTTTTTCAAACCAGATGTCCCAATCTTCCGATACTGCATGACGTTCGAAGCTTCAAACGTCATCAATCACGTGATGTTGTCATTTCGATACAAGCATCGGCACAGTAGTGTGATACAATAGTGCTTTGAAAACTGCGTTGGAGCATCGGAGCCGCTGTATCATCCGTCCCATCACTAGCGATTTATGAGATTGTGGATGGTAAAATAATCGCTGAGGACGAATTTCTTAATTTCCTCTCGGTTAAAATAAAAACGATGAGCCAGGATCAAATAATTCTGTTTGCTTCGAATATTTTTGATTCTGAGTGGATTGAGTCGTCAAAAGCTGCTGTTTGAGCTCTGCCCGAATACAGATCAACGGTGTGTGGCATGTAAAGGCAGTCAGAAAGATGTAAATAATATAAGAAGTTGTCTAAAACTGCTAAATAAGTGTGAAGAAAACATTCTTGGACGAGTTACCACCTGTGTCATTTAACAACGTGCCTTTCAAGCCTGCTCTGCAGCACAGTGAGGTGAGCGCGCTACGGCATACAGTGAAACTACAGGTGGATATCAGGGAAGGGTCGCCGTGATTTTGCCAAGTAAGACATGTTCCTGGATCAACATCTTTTGATGATCCTGGATCAACATTATTGTCCAAAAATATAGACTTAACCCAATCCCTACCCCTACCCCTAAACCTAACCTTACCCATAATTTATTCCTAAAATCAGAGGGAAATGATAGCTGATTAACCCTGATTTTAAGCTTAAAACAGATTTATCCTGAAAAGTTATATCTCAATTCTAATTGGTTGATTGGAATGTTGTTCCAAGATCAACAAGGACGTTGATCCTGGAACATGTTGTACTTGGTGAAATCATGCTCACCATCAGGGAAGATCTACGTGCTGCTACTACGATCATTGATAGCAGAGTGTTCAATGTGGAGAGGCGGCTAGACATAAGTTATAAAGGAGGGTATGGTTTGGATTCACTTCTGCGAAGGAGAAACGGCAGGTGCCCCTCTGTGGAAAGTGATGTGGGCCTGAAGGTGACTGCAAGTGGTGTGGATCTACAGCGGCTGAGGAGTCTATTGGTGTTACTTCCATGACATCGGAGGATCAACGGAAATCATCAGAAATCATCAGAATGGAGGCTGGTGGTGAAACACGGCAGATGCAGGGGGAATTATGTGGCTGGCCAAACTTCTCAACCTATTATTGGTACAGGGGCACGATGGAACATAAGTGTCGTACTAATGAAGCTGGTACATGTGTTTGCTACCAAATTCTCTCCAGATCTTAATGCTGAAACATTGTCCAACTATCTTAAAGAAAAGCTTGGCCGTGATGTGAATTGCCAACGCACTGACACTATGACCAATAGATGCAGTTCATTTAAAGTGAGTGCTGAGTGCAATAATGTGGCGGAGATGTATAGCCCGGAGCTGTTGCCTGAAGGCTCCGTTGTGTGTCGATATTATGAGCCACGCAAAGTGAGAGCGTTGGAGGTTAACACAGCTGACTCGCACAAGATGGCGGCGCGGTCGGACGCAGCGGCTACTCCGGGTCCCAAAAACTGTTTTTATGTCTGTTAGTCTCGTTTCCTCGTCTTCAAACAGTCTCATCTTATCGCAGAATCAACAGATAAACACTCGGAAACACATCTATGATCGACAGAGCCTTCTGGAAATCGGCAGTGAGTACAAACAACAGCTTTCGCCGGTGACTACTGAGAAGCTACGAGGCCTCTGTCTGCTGCTGAAGCCGAACCCCGGGACCGCGGCCTCGCCTGCTGATGCTACCCGCACAACACGGCGACGCCGGCGATGTGAGAGGGGACAGAAGCGCGGCAAGCGTGGAGGCACACGAGCTAGGCTAAGGGCTAACCCCACTAGACCAGCGATTCCATCACTCACGCTCTCAAACGTTCGCTCTCTGGAAAATAAACTGGACTATTTATAATCAAAATCAGTCAGTAGGTTAGTTGTGTATAGGTTTTTACTGCTTTACTGTATAGGTTTTTACTGTTTTACTTCATTGTTGTATGCCTGTATTTATGTAACACCGTGGTCCTGTGAGGCACGACATTTCGTTCCACTGTATGTCCCCACATGCAGCAGAATGACAATAAAGCTCAACTTGAACTTGAACTTGAACTTGACTCCATATCTGGTGCATCTATGACGGACTGAGACTTGAACTGTATATGCGGGTTATATAACTGCCATGGCCTGCGAGTCAATGACAGCGTAGGGGATAGGGACCGATGCACAGTAGTTGATAATTTAATGCAAAATTGTGATATCTTGTTTGCAAGAAACTTTTTTTTTTATCCAAACAGGATTTGTGGAAATTTAATTCTTTTAATGACAATTTTCATGGCGCTGGCACATAAATATACAACATATGTAACATATATGTTGTGCCAGGCATATGTAACATATATATTATGCCAGGCACATATGTCATGGCACTGGCATAAAAAGTTGGACTCAGTGATAAATATCATTAAGGTTGAAGTTGACTGGTGTTTTGCTGTACGGATAAGTTGTTCTAATAAAGAGTTAATTATCCTTAATGTATATGTACCATATGAATGTCAACAAAATGAGGATGAATATTTAAACAGACTTGCTTTCATTAGCTCTTTTATTAATGAAAATAATTTTGCAAGTGTTTTTGTGGTTGGAGATTTGAATGCAGATATTACTAACGAATCTCCAATGTTTGCTAAGCATTTGCTGCATTTCTGTGTTGATAACAGTCTTATGTTATCTAGTAAACTGTTGTTACCTATAGACAGGTATACTTATATAAGTGAAGCCTGACACAACCTTATGGCTTGATCATTGTATTAGTACAGCTGAGGCTCACGCTACTATACAGTCAATGAAAATTCTATATGGGGCATCTATATCTGATCACATACCATTTTTAATGACTGTTGTTTTTGAAAGTGTGCCCAATATGAATTTTGAGTGTAATTGGGCTGGTTTGGTAAAATTAGATTGGTCTAAACTTACAGATGAACATATTAAGGGAAAATGGATACTCTGTTGAATAAGGTGGCATTACCCAGAGATGCAATCATGTGTACATATGTGACATTTCTCATGGTACAGCCTTTTGTGCTGTGTATGATGATATTGTGGGATAAGTGTATGAGGCTAGTAAACGATATCTTATATGACCTGACTAGAAATAGTAAGCCAGGGTGGAAAAATTATGTGTCAGCAAATCATAATGAAGCAAAGGAAGCATTTAAGGCATGGGATATAGCTGGTAGGCCCAGACAGGGACCACTTCTGGACCGGAAAAAGTTAACCAATGCCAAGTATAAATATGCAGTTTGTTATATCTGTAAACATGAACAAGTGATGAGAGCAGATTCAATAGTGGAAAATCTGCTTTGTAATAATGTGAATGATGGAAGAATTACGTCTGGATGGACGTAAGATCAATAAATAGGAGCAATGTGACATTAACATGCTCTATAGAGGGTGTGTCTGGAGCTGTGAATATAGCAGAGCTGTGGAGACAACATTATTTTGCTCCATGCAAAGTGGAAGCAGTCTGTATGGATACAGGGAGTGTTACAACAAATGAGGTATATCAAGCAATAATTCAGCTTAAAGATAGGAAAACTGGTAGTTTAGATCAAATTACTGCTGAACATTTAAAATGTGCGAGCCCTAGGCTTGCGGTTCTTCTCGGAATTTGCTTCACTGGTTTTATGATACATGGGCTGCTGCCATAGTCTATATGTTGTCAGTAACCTTTTTGCCTGTTATTAAAGGCACAATATGTAATTTTTGATATCGGTAATATTCAAAATAAACAAATAGACAAAGGCGTAGTTTGATGACGCCGTGACTGAGTGTGGAATCATGGGAGTTGTCGTCTTCATCCCCACAGCCGACGCAAACCGACGGGACTCAGGCAGAAATCATGTTCATGGAGGAGCTAATGATTTATTAACGTAGTAGAATGAAGCAGGGTGAGGCTGAAAGCTGTCGAAGCGAAACGAGGCCGCTATACGAGCGTGACACACAGCTCGAAAGCAGCGGAGCTTTTATTATGCCACAGTCGACCGCTTCCGCTCCTTCCGGTTGTGCGTATGCATGTGGGGGGAAAAAAGCAGCACTGTTTTATCATACTAGATACATTTGAAAGTTCTGTTATAATGCTACTCTGTGTGGTTGTCACCGGTCTATTAAAACGTACAACATATTAAAGCGTCTTTGGTGTTTCCATGTTTTCCACAAAACAAAACCGGAAATCGAGGGGTTATGACATCATTGGCAGGCGACACAATGACACTATGGACACGCTCCGTCTCACTAGTTAAAATTGCTTATTTCTCTGGATTTAAACATTCTTTGAAACATTTGGGATAATGTAAGTACATAAGTCAGCAAAATATATAACACTTCTAGTGGTTTTTGAATATTTTAATAAAAAAATCTTACATATTGTCCTTTAAGGATAAGGCTGGCAAGGTAGGTATAGTTTAGATAACTATAGACCAATTGCTTTAGCTAGTGCTGTGTCAAAGGTTCTGGAAAGAATCATATTAGATCGATTAGGTGTTTATCTTGATACCACATACAGTCAGTTTGGCTTTAAGGCTCAACATAGTACTGATTTGTGTATGTTCTGAATTAAGTAGTAGAACTGTATAAAAGACAAAATTCCACTGTTATAATTGGCTTTATTGATGCTTCTAAAGCTTTTGATAGAGTTAAATCATCAAAAGTTGTTCAGTAAACTAAGACAAAGGGCTAATAGCATGTTAAGAATTTTGACATATTGGTACACTAATCAAAGGATGCAGATAAAGTGGGGTAATTGTGTGTCAGATTCATTTAGAGTAAGTAATGGAGTGTGGCAAGGATGTCTACTTTCACCAGCCCTTTTTAATGTCTAAATGAATGACTTGTAAGACTGTTATTGTTGTTATTGACTGTAAGACTGGATGTATGCTTGATAATACCATAGTCAATCACTATACAGTATGTTCAAGTTCAAGTTCATTTTATTTGTATAGCACATTTACAGCAGCCGCTAGGCTGACCAAAGTGCTTTACAGAAGAGACATTTATAAAAACATACACAGAAAACAAGCCAAATAAAAATATGAACAACCCATTAAAAAATTACCTGGAACTACCAACAAAGCCTGGTCGCAAGATCTTAGGCTTCTAGATGGAGTGTATAAATGAAGAAGTTCAGAGAGGTAGACAGGAGCTAGGTTATGTAACGATTTAAAAACAAAGGGTAGAATTCTGAAGTCTATTCTCTGATGAACCGGCAACCAGTGTAGAGATCTGAGAATTGGAGTAACGTGTTCATGTTTGCGACACTCCAGCAGAAGTCTGGCCGCAGCGTTTTGGACTAGCTGAAGGCGCGCAAATTGAGATTTAGATATACCGCAATATAAGGAATTGCAGTAATCTAGTCGAGATGTAACAAACGCATGAACAGCCATTTCTAGAGTTTTTGGAGTGAGAAAGTCTCTGATTTTAGACAGTAGACGAAGTTGATAAAAACTGGATCCGATAACGGAGGAGATATGTTTATCAAATTTTAAATGCTGGTCGACAAGAACACCTAGGTTCCGCACCTGTGAAGATCTAAAAACAGATAAACTGTCCAAATCAGGGCGTATATACTAAGAATTCTCATTAGAACCAAAAACAATTACTTCGGTCTTGTCTTCATTTAGGGAGAGAAAATATTGGGCGAGCCATAATTTAACCTCCTCTAAGCATTGCTGAAGAGAGGTAATCGCTGCAGAATTGTTTCTTTTGATTGGTAGATAGATTTGAGTATCATCTGCATAGAAATGAAAAGAGACACCATGTTTCCTTAGAATAGAGCCCAGAGGTAGCATGTAGAGAGAAAATAGAGAAGGAGCTAATATAGAGCCTTGCGGTAGGCCACAGGTCAGAGGTGCATTGGAAGAGGTAAAATTACCCAGCTTCACTAAAAACTTTCTGTCAGACAGGTATGTATGCTGATGATAGTTGTTTTTCCTCCCAATAGTGCTGGTTTTCAACAGCTGCTAAATATGTTCTGATTATGGGATTAGATGTGCAATATAATACAAAAAAGAGTGTTGCCATGATCTGCAGAACCAAAAAACATAGAGATTTTAATTTCCCAGATTTCTATTTATCAGCGCAAGTATTAAATGTGTGTACTGAAACAAAATATTTGGGTCATATCATTAACAATGAAATGAGTGATGGTGATATGTATTAGGCAGAGTCGAATGTTATATGCTCAAGCAAATATATAGGTGCGAAAATTTTATATGTGTTCTGATAAGGTAAAGCTAAACCTTTTTAGAGCATATTGTACATCTTTTTATACTGCTCCCTTGTGGGTTAAGTTTAAAAAAAGAGAGCCTATGTAAGCTTCAGGTTGTTTACAATGACTGTATGAGGATCTTGCTTAAAAAACCAGGGTGGAGCAGTGCACATGCTCTATTCTGTAAGGCAAGAGTTCAGTCCTTTCTGGCTTTAATGAGAAATGTGATGTATAAATTTACCTGTCGGTTGGATGATTCACAGAATGGTATTATAATATTGTAGTCACAGTCACCTATGAGAAAGCATTGGTATAACGGTCTCTTTTAATGTGTATTGTACTGTTTTGTATTGTGTGCTTTTGCTAATGGACTTTGAGTCTGGAAATAAAGTTGAATGAATGAATGAATTCATTCAAGTGTTTTTTTTTTAACGCATTAAAAACATGGTGCTTTGGGGTATGTGACAGATTCACAAACTGTGGATAAATCACTGTTTCTTTACGTGTTTGCATCAATATGAAAAATGAGAATCTTGAGGCAAGTCTGAGCCAGAGGAGAAGTGATACTTGAGAGCTCAATGAACCTTGAGAAGTTCCAGCCTTCACACACACACACACACAAACTTGCACAATTGCACAAAATTCTGAAAATTCTTGCTTTCTACGAAATCAGTGTTTGCAAGCACTATATAGGGGTTGTTGTGTCTCTGCATGCGGCAGATATTTTGGGATAATAGGGTAATACACCACAAAGGATGATCTCAAATGTTACAGGATGTCCTGAACTGATTAAAGGAAATGTGAGATCTTTCAAAGGCAGTGATGCAGTTACAATGGCCATCAATCAAATAATGATGTATCACTCATATTCACGGTAATAAATAATCCTTGAAAGCATATTATTAGATTGTGACGGTATGTGCATTTCTGAAGTCAACAAAGCTGTTAAGAAGAAAACAATTCAGTGTTGTTAAATGTGAAAGTTGAGATTCAAGATTAGATCAGTGTTACAGTGTTAAATGGTAATGTTCTACAGCAGCTTTTGCAACACAAAAGTCAAGAAAGGAAATTCCCATAGGAAAGAAATCACAAATTTCCCTTTAATGCTTCAATCATCTGCCCTAGATAGCAAAGAACAAACGGAAAGCATTCCTACAAATGCCAGTTATGGTCTGAACAAGAGGAGCCTTGTTGTTCCAGAAACTTCACCCTCCCTGTTCCTCACTGGTGCAATAAGCTGCACGTTAGCTTGCTTATTGTGCATGATTTATTTAAGTCCACAATAACATACTATGCTTCTAACCACAGGTCGAGAGCTGTAGTTCCAACTACATAAGATTGCGATGCTGTTTGTGGTTGTTCATTTAAACTTTGGTTTTGGGAAACGCCAGATTGTTGTTGGTAATGAAGGAACTTGCGACCATAGTTGGCTAACAATGCTTTTGGGAAACGCACCCCTGATTTATTGACACCATCATTCAACAAGCAGCTGAAGACTAACCTCTTCCACAAGTAAAAAAAGTATATATATTTTTCATCATCTTCTCTGCATTTCACCTCTACTCTAACACTGTATAACTATACATATTGTTGGCTCTCTGACAAATTGCTTATGGTCCTTTATTGTGTCACATTGACTAAATGCAAATGTAAATATTTTTTTCTAAGTTTCATGCTTCTCAGATGTTTCTCCTGACCTCCTGATCTCAACATTGTCTCAAAATGTTCTCAGAGAGTTCAATATGACCTCAAATATTTCTTCAAATTCTTTAGGAGAAACATCTGAAATAAAGTTCAGATTAATTTTTGACCTGAAATTGTTAAATGTAGTAACTGCTAAAGAAAGTAGGTAAATAAAAATAGCACAATAAAACATCTAAAAGAAAGCATCTTAAAAAATGGCAAAGCAAGTAAAAAACTTGCCATGGTCTGCATGAGCAAGCAAAAGTATTTACTTTATCCCTGTAGGGGTTGAATACAGATGAACAGCTTTTGTGTCAATGACTGTGCATGTCTTATGTAATCAACATAATAATCACACCAGAGAGAAAAAAAGCCCTTTTAGAAACAACCTCTGTTAGATACTGATGTGCCAGACAGTGTTTGTGGGTAACGAGGGTGTCTGTGGAGACGCAATGTTCTTTACTTCTTTCACATTCAGATGTTTTTTGTTTGACAGAATGTGCAAATGAGTTACAAGCATCTCATGACATTAATCCAAAAGAGGACAAATGCCTCCTCTCTCCGGGATATGCCTGGAATCCTCAACTACCTTCTCTCTGAATCCTTTTAGAGCAGGTTAAATTGTGACCCCAGATGAAACACCAAAGCCAAGTTCTTGGAAATGCGGTCATAAAAGATTTCACACAGTGAACAAGGAAACGCTCTGTATGTTTGGCACAAACTGCAGGAAACATGGACGAGGGATAAAAAATGTGCCATTCTAAGAGCATGACTTCTCCACAGGGCTTTGTGAAGCTGGTTGATCCAGTTTTGACTGGCAGGAGGTCTTGGCTGTCACTAAAGCCATGGCTCTTGTTAGTTTAATCAGTGCTCAGAACAAAAGATCTTGTATATGGTTTCTTACAGCATCACTCAGAGGGTTTAAATGGTTGCAGAAAATATTTAACACAGAATGCACAGAATGTTAATGATCAAATGTCAACAAGAGTGTATGTACACAATAGTCTGGACAGACTCATTCTACATTCAACTTTTTGGTAATTTTTACTATATGTCATAATTCTAGTTATTCTAAACCATCAGTACAAGTGCATTGTCTAATCTCTTAAACTGATTATCTCTCTACGTTATTATGTTGTTTATTGTTAATCACTGTTTAAAATACTTATAACATTACGCCTTTATATTAATCACTCTATATTCTTGACATGCAGTTTAACTCTCTTAACTTGTACTGCAGCTGTATTGTACAGAACTGAAAGTCAGTGTTGCTTCAATATAATATTTTCCATGCTTAAGTTTCAGATCTTAATTAGCAAAACGCGCATGTCTTCTTACCTGCCGATGTTGGAGCACCTGACAGAGTCCGCAGAAACAGCAGCGTGCGTGAACGCGTATTTCTGTTTGGTGGCTAAAATGATGCAAATGCAGATAATTACAACAGAGCACACTAAAGCGAGTATGCAGAAGCAGCAGCGTCTCGACTGAGATTTGGCCATGCTGCGACCAGCGCGCGTTCAGCAGGTAGAATGAGACGCGTGCGCTGCTCACTGACTTTGAGTGCTGGGGGGCGGAGAAGAGTCGCGCGACTGAGTGACTTTAGGACGCGTTTACACAAAAACGAAAAGCTTGTGCAAGTTCATAAACTTACTTGAGAGAGTACAGTTACTGTACAGTGAAGTGTGAGAGAAGAACACGAAATGACATTCGAAGGAATCCATGAAACAAGTAGAGACGTGAGTTACTGTACTGTGACTCTTATGAAGCCCTTGCCACTTGCTTTTATAAAACGGCGTCTACCGAAGTATGGTTTCAAAAAGTTCTATAAATGTTTATGTTTCATTATTCAGGGAGCCCGGTCTCATGAAAATGCGTATAAATAGTACGCCAAATAAAAACGAAAACTCGTGGTATTGATACGCAAAAATGGACTTTGGCGTGCATATGATACGCATGTGTTTGGCGTGCATATAATACGCAGTTTTCGTGTGCATATGATACGAAATTTGTTGGCGTGCATATGATATGCAGTTTTCGAGTACATATGATACTCATCTACCTCACAACCCTAAACCTACCCATCGCGTAGCATATACACGCCAAAGTCCATTTTTGCGTATCAATACCACGAGTTTTCGTTTTTATTTGGCGTACTATTTATACGCACTTTCATGAGATCGGGTTGGAGAGGCACGTGCTATATTTATCTTTGTTTACGACTTCCTGTACATTTATCAATTTAGAATTTAGAGTCAGAACTATATATTTTATTACATAAATACCACAGTACATAAATGCAATTCAATCTTTAGAAGAAACAGCAGTACGGGACACTGGAGTTGACATCTCAAATGATCTTGAAATGAAAATGAAATGAAATGTCTTTCCCTTTTTTCCGTTTGTTGTTTTTAACTCTCGAATTTAGTCAGCGCCAACCAAATTTAGTAATTAATTAACAAAAGTTAAGAGTCTGTTTTTCACCCCTCAAGGACGTTAGTTTGTATTTGCACCCAACTGAGTTATAATGTTTAATTGTTCACCTAATGTTTTAATTGTTAAGGATATATTCAGCCTGAACAATTAAAACATTCATAACTATACATTGTCCATCATAACGGAAATATTTATACATAGAATCCGAAAATTGTACATTTGTAAAATGCACACTTGTAAATAACATATCTGTACATTCATTTAAACAATTACATGTTTTTTTTTCTCTATATTTCTACTTCTGTATAGAGTGCATTATTTAATTTTCTGTTTTTCTTTTAGTGTTATATTCAATCTCTACTCTGTAATCCCTATGCATGTCTGCACTATTGTAAATTTGCACTATGTCTGTACTTCTGCACTGGAAGCTCCTGTTGCCAAATCAATTTCCTTGTGTGTGCAAACATACTTGGTAATAAAGCTCTTTCTGACTTCTGACTTATCAGTTTTGATTCCATTAGACATCGTTATTAAAGAATGAAAAGTATACAAACAGAACTTCATCAACTACATCAAACTTTAAAAACAGTAAGTTAATAGCCTGTACTTATTAGAAACTTACATTATAAACTATCTTTAATATCTCAGTTATGGAAGTGTGATTCCTTAGAAAGACTCTAATCTTGTATTCATCTCCCCTAGAATTTCATCTCAACGATTTCTCATACTGCACTCATATTTGGCAAGAAGAGTCTGTGAACTCACTTCAGTCAACTCATCATAATCTACTTATCTATCTTGAATGATGACAACCATAACATTTAAAAAGTTGTTAGGTGAGTTTGATCACATTAGAAAAAATATATATTGGCAAGAGTCTGTCACATTCCTCAAGTCCACATGAGCCTTTGAAACCTTTCTTTCTTAACCTGGAGAAATTGACAGAAGTTGATAGAGAAGACACACTGAAGGCTATTCAGAGAGATTTTTACATATTTACTGTAAATGTATTTTAGTTTTTTTCACAGCTGCCTCTTCTTCAAATTAACTCCACACAGCTGCCTTCCTTGGAAGGTCTTTAAGTGAGAAGCATCACATACAATTGAAGAAATGTGTCTTTACTTCCATTTCTCGAGAAAAGATGAATAGCATGGGCTTTTACATTGTGTGAACCTCTTTCTTCCCATATAGAGGAAAGCAAGATATTTCCCAAAGCAAAATATTTCAAACAGTTCCTCCTTCATGTGTATACCTGAAGAAACAAATAAGGTCTTCTTTGTACTTGATCAGATAAGTCTATAAAAGTTTATATACATTTTTTTTTTTTTTTTGTGGTTTGTTAGATATTGCTGCCAAGTCTCACTTAGGGATTGATAAAGTATCTTAAAGTATTTAAGTATCATAAAGTATTTTATGATTGAACCCTTCTGATGAATTATGCTTAAAATATAGATAAAATGAAAACAAGATTTAACTGAATAAAACTGAATTCACATATTTCAGTATTAGCAATATAACAAAATAAAGGTTATTTGCATAATAGTGTGTTCAGTAAAGGACTCTATTCTTATTAACACTCTTAAAGGAATAGTTCACTCAAAAATGTGAGTTTGTTTCTATTTCTAAAGCAAATTTATGGATAAAGGACTCGTATTTTAGCTGGAAACAATTATTAATTAAGTAAAAAATGCCTTAATGTTGGATTTGTTTCTTACAAACATGCAGCTTTTCACTTCACAACGGAGTGGTGTGGATTATTGTGATGTTTTTATCAGCTGTTTTGACTCTCATTCTGATGGCACCCATTCACTGCAGAGGATCCATTGGTGAGCGAGTGATGGAATGCTACATTTCTCCAAATCTGATAAAGAAACAGACTCATCTACATCTTGGATGGCCTTATGGTAGGTTTTCAGCAAATTTTCATTTTTGGGTGAACTATTCCTTTAGAAATAAAGGTTTGGATTAGACACAAAAAGGGTTATGTAATGTGGAGAAACTTTTTAACCTGTTTTGAAAGGTATTTTTTGGACAAATCATACTGTGTAATTCTAGTCATCTGTGTGTTGTTATATAAAGGATAACTGAATAAAGGAACTGAAAGCAATTGTTTTGATTCTTGCCACTCTGTGCCTGTCACATCTGTGCGTGTTCCCATGAAAAGACACAGACATCTGAGAGAAACAGTGAAGTGGAAGGTACTAGAAAGATCTGGGTTTGGACATGTAACAAAAATGCTGGTTTAGATAGATACTCATTATTCGGTTGGCGCTGTAATAAATACAGTCAGCAGGTCATTATACGCAATATTCAATATGTAAAACAAAACCTTATCTTTTAACAGTATGTATAAGTGTGAGGAAATATTTCTTGGGTAATCCATCATCGTGCTGGAGAAAACTAGTGAAACAAAGAAATGTCCAGTCTTCCTGACCGCTTTACCTAATTAGAAGTTGTGTAAAAAGCACCTGGAAAGCCCCAAAGTGTGTTTTGTAAATTGTGGCAAAGATAACAGTAAAGATCAGAATGATAAATATGAGGGTTGATCTGATGATGAGTGATTTTCTGTATAACCAGTTAAAAGAGGAAGATAAGTGACATGGCGACTGTTGATACAGACATTTCATGAGAAACTAAAGCATCTGTTGCCAAAGCAGAGTTGGCTAGAGAAACAGTTTCTTCAAGATCAAAATGTTTCACAATTTTCAGCAAATCCATGACTGAGCTGTACCTCATTTGAACACCAAACAGATGCCAAGTTGAGCTCGAGCCAAATACTCTGGTAACTTTTGTGTAGCCTAAAAATCGTGTCATCATTTACTCCCCCTCTCGTATTTCCAAACCTGATTTGGTTTCTTCTGTGGAACATGAATGGGAATGTATTTTGGTCAATGGTGTTGCAAAATATCTTCTTTGCAGATGAAAAAAGTATACAATACAAGTTTCTAATGTCATGAGGGTGAGTAAATGATGACAGATATTTCATTTTTAAGTAAACTGTCCCTTTAAGCAATATCACACAAGCAAGAGTGCTGATTTACTGAAAATCATATGTGATTCAGTCTGCTCAGTACTCATATTGCGCAGCACTCGGAGAACTTCATTTGATCAAGCTTATGTTAATCAGAGAATGAATGACCAGCTTAGTTTGCACAGTCAAGATCAACAGCAGCACCCGATCCAAACCCTTTTCATTTGTTAGTGATAAACTCTTATCTTCAACAGAGGCCCTGACAAATCCAATGTCAAAGCAGGCACAGGAATTCAACATTTTACACCTCATCTATTCACAGCAAATACAGCTGATTCTGGAATTGTAACTTTGAGCTGACAGCAAACAACCTCCTTAGCACAGATAAAGAAGCTTAAATCCGGGGAGCTTGTGAAGCTAGTTGAGGAAGATAAAGAAACTTCACTTTATGTTGAAACGCTGAGTCTGAGCTGAGTCTCACATATGAACACAATGAGACTGTTCCTCTTGCGGACAGAAGAGGGCAGTAGTGGTCTGGTAGTTTCTCACTGATAAAAATGATACATGTAATCAGTTTAGTAATTTATGACATACTATTGTCTAATTTTTTTCTTTCTTATTTCTTATAAGAAAGAAACTTGAGATTAAGTTTTTTTCTTAAAAGCATAGTTCATCCAAAAATGAAAATTCTGTCATCATTTACTCACCCTCGTGTCGTTCCAAACCTGCATGATTTTCTTCTTCCGTGGAACACATAAGGAGATATTTTGAAGAATTTTCAGTTTCAGGTCCCATAGGTTTGGAGCAACATGAAGGTAGGTAAATGACATGAGTAAATAATGAGTGTTAGATTTTGCTGGTTATAAAGGGAGCGGCCTTTGTGCTATAGGGACAAACCCAGCAATTGGGTTGTTTTGACCCAGCGATTGGGTTAAATGTTTAACCCAACCTTCTGGGTAGTAACCCAACCGCTGGGTCAAAACAACCCAATTGCTGGGTTTGTCCCTATTTTACCCAGCACTGGATTATATTTAACCCAGCATTTTTTAGAGTGTAGGCTATATTATCCATTCAGAAACTGAATAAATTAAAAAATGTTCATGCTGCTGCTAAGAGGACCAGCGGCCACACACTGCAAGTTAATCAGCACATAAATGTGAGATTCACTTTCGAAATTGCAATGACTGATATAGGTAAAAACCATACACTCTAAAAAATGCTGGGTTAAATACAACCCAGTGCTGGGTAAAATAGGGACAAACCCAGCAATTGGGCTGTTTTGACCCAGCGGTTGGGTTAAATGTTTAACCCAACCTTCTGGGTAGTAACCCAACCGTTGGGTCAACCAACGGCACTGGGTTGTATTTAACCCAGCATTTTTTTAGAGTGTAGCAATAGCTGGGACAAAAATATGAAATGTCAAAATAGATTATTAAGTCTACAGCACCCTCACTAATTTCAGAAGCACCCTTAGTGATTTAATTCTGGAACCGGGCCTGTGCTGATTAGAGGTAGAAGTGATAATTCACATGACCGTGAGTTTAATGTGGTCCAATTTTACTCACGATACTGTGACTGCACTGTGTGAATTTCTAGCACAGGAGTGTATGTTTGGCTAATTTTGGGACGATCTTGTCTCTCTTATCTGATTATCGGATAAATGTCTAACGTTAATTTATACAGTGACTCAATTTCATAGAATTTATTCATGAAACCTAAACCCAATGGTAAACCACTTACTTCAAATATGATGCACACTGGTTGAAAAACTCCACGCCGTCATGTTCTCTCACATTCAAGACAACAGTCCAACATATAATCACCGAAACTAATCATTTTACAGGCAAAAAGTGCACTTCAAGAATGAAAATAAGGGCATCATCTAACATTTTTAAAATGTTATTACTTGTTTTACAGTGTTCAGAGAACATTGAAAATAATTGTAGTCTGTTACTGATTCCAAATTACGTGACAGAAATTGTAGTTAGTAACATAATCCATTACATTACATATTTTAGGTAGTATAATTGGACTACTTTTAGATTACTTGACCCTATTTTATTATGACCTCGAATTTAGGTTGGAATGCTAATTACTGTTGATCATTTATATCATTTAGGATAATTTATCTAGACATCTGATTATTCTATTTAACTCTTTAATCTTATTGTACTCATTCATTCGGATTCCTATAAAACTTTGAGTCTCGTACCGGCCGGGTATACGGATCTCATTCTCACAAACTGGTCAGTCTTGGTCACCAGACCAAGAGATAATTGACTAATACTATTTAGATGGCCACCCCATGCTTGCTCATTCTAAAAGTACTTTTATTTAGTCCCCATAGATCTGTATACACTTGAATAAAGCAACATTATCCCTAGTCAGAGGTTATGGCCACTATTATAGATATAAGCCGACCAATATTACTTTCTCTGATAATAGTTTTGGTATGGTCATGCCATGGTTTCCTATGTACACTTAGTAATATTACAATAAACACAGGTAAGGCCCACCTAAATTTAGGTTGGTTGAACAACATTCAGTTGACCTAAATGGAAATTCCCTTTTTACAGTCTAAGTACACTTAAACTAATGCCAAGTGTCTCTAAAAACCTCAGTTGGTGTGCCCTATGCTCTTTCTCATCTGGACTTTAGTCTGTTACTAACCTGACGCAGATATGGGGTAACAAGGATACAACGTGATCTACTAGAGGCAATCTTTTCAGAGTAAACAGAATCAATTAAAAAATGTAACAATTTATTAGCAGTCAGGTAAATATGTATTATGCCAATTAGTCAAATTCTCTAAGATAAATCTAAGAGTAAAAGATGCATACCTGACTTCAGAAAAATACATAGTACGGAGTGTGTGGACTGTTTATAAATTCATGTTGTGTATAGGTGCATTTGTACAGAACCTAATGAAACGTGGTGCACTAGCAGTTCAGCAGTGTTGGGTATCGTGTTCACATCATTTGCTCTAATGGTTAAACCATGAGGGGATTTGCTCCCTAATTGCTTGAGTGCAAACCGATGCCTGCAACTACACCCTGATATGGGCCATTGACGAAAATCTGATATCTCTTTCCTCTCTCGTTCTCCTTCAGACTCACACACAAGTACACATACAGGTCATGCCATATGTACCACATGTGCTCTTTAAAAAGCAACATGGCCTAGTTCATAATCGCTGTAAATAAAATGACCTCACCTTCGGCACAGCATTCACCCTCAGGTAAAACACAACATGAGAATGAATCCATCTGCTCCTAACTCACTTCCATTCATGATGTATGTATTTTAATCTTTAACTGAGAAAGATAAATGCACTGTTTGAGAAAAGTTAAACCCAAAATGATCATTTTGTTAAAATTGACACTCTATGTCTTGTTCAAAAGGATGTTGTAAAGTAAATTCAGCAGAAAGGAGTTTGTATTTCAATAAGCAAGTTCAGGGATATTCAACATTTGTACTCAATTTCAAGCATGTTGGAATGAAAGCTCTAAATTAAAAGTATATATAACTGTAAAAAAATTGTTAAAAGAGTATTTTCTTTTTTGCATACTTTTTGAGTTCTACTTGCTTCCAAAAGTTATTATTATTATTATTTTTTTTAATTGTCAGTTCAGATACTTTGGACAAATTGGTAAAAGCTTATTTATTTAATTATTTACAGTGGATTATTTGTCATATTTATATTGATTTATCATTCTCAAGTATTGATTCCAAAGTATAAAACCTAGGAATTAGAGTTTCCTTGGGTATTTTTCAACGATATAAAATTAAATAAAAATCTAAAATTAAATAAAGTTAAATAAAATCTACTTAACTGTTTAACTGTACAGTGCAGGTGTTCCCAGCATGCACCAGGACATCAATAATTAATGAGGTTGCAGTTTATTACAGTTTGCAATGGTTTATTATTATTTTTATTTATGTTTATTATTTTGCATGGTTGCTTTTGTTGATGACATTTTGAAATTTGGTCATTTGTTTTGTGAGACCTGCAGTTTATTTTCGACTTTTGTTTTTTTTAGTTTCTTTTGTCCACAATTTACATTTTACTGTTTTTTTTTTTTTTTTAGCCTTGACAGCCAGTCTATACATTCATTATAATTGCATGGAAATGCATCAGCAGTTTTCAAAATATTTTGCTCAAGAAAAGAAAGAAAGTCATGGGTTTCAGACACAATGAGGGTGAGTAAATGATGACAGAATCTTTTTTGGGAGGGTGAACTATCCCTTTAACTCTTTAATGCAGAAAGGTACTGATTTTTAGGCCACATCACCGAGCGCTGTTTAACAGCCATGATGTCGACGGAGAGCTCCAAGCTCCAAGCTCATTAGGATCCTCTGCCTGTTAGAGTTGTTACATTAGACCCAAATTGATTAATTGAAAACAAGAACCCACAGGGAGGATTCAGAAGTGCTGTATGAGTGGCTTCCATCGTTGTGCTTCCATAAATAGACTTTATAATTATTCCATCCCCTTTGCGTCATGCAAAACCTCCACCCTGCTTTCCCAGCAACAACCCTTCAGAACACGTTATGCTTTTTTTTGCATTTGCATTTATTATGCCTTTTTCATTACATCTATAAGGAAACAGTACCAGATATGTTTTGGCTACTGCATTAGTTTGTGTCTTCCTCATTAGGGGACATGTGCATTCAAACTTTTCAGCTTTGCTTGTTTTTAAGGAGGGGGATTACATAGCGACATAATGCACTAGGGGCGGACAGTCAAATTAAAACACATATAAGCCCAGTGCACATCTCTCCTCCACTCAAGCGTGAATGGTTTCCAAAAGTATCTTCATTCAACTGAGTCAGCCCTGCATACACAGGGATGGGGTAAAAAATAAATAAATAAATATATAAATGAGAAGAGAAAAAAAAGTGTTTTAAAATGCATTGCAGTCTAAATTGCATGGAATGTCATGCACCCTTGTCAAACATTTTGCTTGGAATCATAATTTAGAATCAATCCTAATATGATAAAAAAAATCACCTTTCAGTTTATTTTTCCAAATCTCACTAGATTCTTTATTAGGATATTTATTTCAGTATAATTTTCTAACTATGATAGAAACTCCACTGCAGGGTCATTCTAGTTAACAAAAACGAAAATTAAAACTAAAACCATAAACTTAATTACTTAAAAAAAATAATTATAAAATAAACATTAACTGGAATGAAGTAAAATATGAAAATCGTTTTTATTTCAATTACTTGCCAAGGCAACATTTTAATATATATTTTAATTTAGCTCAACTTGATATACTAAAATACCTAAAAATGAAATTAATAAACAATTAATCAAAACTGTACAGACACAATTAAAGAAATTACAATAACACACAACAAAATTACTTAAAATTGAACTAAAATCAAAATAAAAACAATTTCAAAATATTAATAAAAACTTTAATAGTATCTCAGTGAAACTAAGACCCTGTTCCACTGGCATTCTGGTTTACACACACGTATGTTTTATAATGTTTCATTTGTGCAACTGGGACATCTTCATTAATGTTTTAGAACTTTCATATTCACTCATTTGTTTATAAAGCTCATTAAGCAACACATTGTGCCTTTGTGAAGCTATTTGGTTAATGATGCCTTCATATTTGGCTGAACTTTGCGCCGCTGATGTGTTTATACAAAAGCAGAAGTGTACAGCATTCGGTCCATCAAAAACTCATGGGTATCAAACTACTGACTGTTCAATTATTAAGCCATCTGATGAATGTTTCAGAACCAGCAAACAGTGCCAATAGACGGGGGTTAATTGAGAGGGTGCGCTGTGGCCAGATAGTTGACTGGCAACATCGGTCCTGAAAAGAGCACAGAAATGCACCATTCTGGTAAGTGCTTTGGCTGTAGTTTTTCAGTTGAACACCCTGGAGTGTTTTGTTAAGAATTTCTTGCTGAAGTAAACAAACAGAGCGTATTGCAAACCGGAAAGTCTGGAAAATGAGCTGAGGGAATTGAGCCATCAGAGACAGTACTGTAAGATGAGCACCTGAAATTTTAGCCTAAATGTTATCAAGTGGAACAACAAGTACTTTAGTCTCAACTAGTATTTTGACCACAGGCTCATTTAAGCACTGCTATAGAAAATGCATTGCATCCTCCTTCCCGTTAACATGTCTCCAAACATACTGTGCAATAATATTTTGTTGATGTTTTGCCTTTTGAGTTGTTTTTATTCTGCTCATAACTTTAATTCAGCAAACATAGTCCTTTTAGTGTCTTTAAAGAGATCCTCTAAAGACCTTTCCTCCTAGAAAGCACATAAAATTGATTTGTGCTGTGAAATGAGACTTGTGTAATTGCACTAACACATATTAAAAAGAGGACAATTTTGTATTTTTGGTCAAATAAATGCAGCACAAGAGACTTAATTGTAAAACATTAATACATCTTACCAACCTCAAACTTTTAAATAGTAATGTAACTGTGCAACTAAAAACTAAATTGCAGGGCTAAGTGACACTTTTGCATTTCCTAAAGAAAAAAGTACTTTTCACAAACCTAAGTTGCTGTGGGTGAATTTCAGGTTACTATTTAATGCTAAGGTGTTCTGTCTGGTCGCTCGGATCTTAGGTGGAAATTTACTGGAACAATTCAGAAGTTCACAAGTCTATATTTTGATCTTTAGAGACGGCTCAGGTTCTAAAACATAGTATTTATATTTTATAATTGTTTCAAGGAAATGTATGAGCCCAAAGTTTAATACTTTAAGGTCAAAGATTTGTTCAAAACCTCTTGCAAACACCACTGATTGTCATATAAAATACTTACCTAAACCCATCTGATAAGTGTGATAATGTAGCATGTGAAACTAAGTCTGTTTTTCTGTTTACTGGAGTGTGAGATAAAAATATATCTTGTTTTTTTTTCTCTTTTGCTCCCTTGAATGCAAATGGGCCAGATTGAGCCCTGGGGCTTTAGTGTCCCCTGCTGCAGACAGAGAGGTGGGAGGGGAGTATCTCTTTTAAGAAACTAAAAATTCATCATTTTTTGCTGAATAAAAAAAGTTAAACACAACTCGAGCAAAAGCTAAATATCCCAAAAGTCACAGTATGTGTTCCAGGAGTTACAGTGAGACCAGGGGAGTCACGCTAATCAAAAAGGAAGGAGGAAGTGATGCGGGGCAAGAGATGGTGAGATGAAGCGAAAGATTCCATCTTTCCCTGGAGCGAGTGAGACGGAGACACAGATGTCAGTGAACACAAAGTCCCAGGAGACTGTGTGGGGCAGAAGCTCCACTTTCCAACATCTCACACACTGTTTAGTCTAAAGTTTTTTGGGTCCATATATAGTGACATAATGCACTGAACACCCTGCACAGCTGCTCTGAGACTGAAGGAATGCAAGCAACCAGATGGGACTTCACGATGGTCCTGTTTGTTTGAACAGGAAACATCTCGTCTACTTTTAGCCAACCTGCATCCATTATGTAGCTCACACAGTACATCTCGCATCTGCATGGAAACAAGTCATTAAATGTGAAAGAAGTTTAAATTATGTAAAGATAGAGTACAGCCACTTCAGACTGACTGTTGTGTCCATCAAAACTCACCGCATGTGACTGCCGTTCAGAAACAAGCATGATAAGCAGTTCTGTAGCCGGTACAAAGGATTCAAAGGAGCGGCATGTTTTATATATATATATATATATATTTATTTAAGCAAAACAAATTATTATTATTATTATTAATTATAATTATTATTAAATTATATATACAGTATATTTGTATATTACCATTTAGAGCAATTTAATAATTTTTACTGTTTTAATTTTTACTGATAAGATGGAACATGTTCATCATTTGTTGTCAATGTCATGTTTTCCTGTCACTGCATTCAATTCACCTGCGCACAAGTCACGTCACCGTCATTAATATTTTGACGTCCTTTTATTCTTCAATGGTTTCTCGGAGAGAGAGACAGAGAGAGAGAGAGAGATTCACTTGCCAATGCTGAATTTTGGTGGCAGCGCGCGCTCAATGGGGTCACGAGGGAATGAACAAACTCCGCGCGAGCGACCTGTGCGATGCTCTCGCGCTCTATAAAGTCCTTCACTCAGCTTCCACCGGAGAGATTCCCACCTGCCCAACGACACGCTTAAATACTCAGGCTGAGATATCTGACTGAACTGTAAAACTTCACTAGTTTGTGAGGGTCAAAATGAGCTCCTCGCTTCCAAAAAGCGAATCCACCACATCCCTAATCAAAACGAACCGGAGAGTCCGCGCGGACCCCGCGAGCCACCGCAACGGGCACCGGCATGCGGGAGGCGGCGGAGGTGGCGAGGACTCGTGCTGGACCGATGAGTGCGATGCCACCGCCCGGAGACCTTTGTGCCAACCGAAACACGGACGAAAAGGTGAGAAGATCCAGAATTATCAGGAGGATGGACCGGAACACCGCAAACCGTCACGGCACCACCACACCATTGACCCTCCGGGCCAACTCCACGGGAATCCCCGCACCAGCCGGACGCCCTCGCCGACTTCATCCCTCTCCAAGCGCTCGGACGAAGCCGCGCTGTTCTTTGAAACGAAGGACAAGCATCGGACGGTCTCGAATCAAAGCATCACCTCCAGTCCACCTCCAGCGCTTCAGCCCAGCAGCACACGCGCCCACGGGAGAGCGAGCGCGTACAGCGGCGCGCTTGATGCAGACCTCCATCCCATAGTCAAATCAGTCTTTGGACAGGTAGGGTGACTACCTAAGTCGTTTTTGAAGTAAACTAATGATGCAGTATATCAACTCAAAAATATAATGGCAACAGATTAGTCAATATTTGATTGAGCAAGTTTCAATCAAAAAGTGAATAATTTAAAACGAGTAAGATGTTTTAGATTGTTCTATATTATGTGCTTCATCTCATGTGGTACAACATAAGTACATATATACTGTATAGTGTCCACGGACCAAGATTTTAGTTCTGTCAAATCGATTAATCACATCAAAATAAAAGGATGTGATTAATTGATTTGACAGAACTAGATCAAATTGAAATCAATAAAGGAAAATGTATATTGTAGGTGCTGTAACTGGCTGCCATGCACTTCATATTTTCACAATTTTAATCACCTTTTGCCTTTTTAATAGTTCACAACAAATGTTGTGACAAAGTATTATTATAAAAATAAAATGTAAAATAAGAAAATACAAATCAATATTACTAAAATATTATTATTAAAACATAAATACATAATAAAAAAAATTAGAACTATTTTGTTGTCACACTGCAGTAGGGTAACAATCAACTAATCAACTGTGAATCGACATCACAATAAATGACTAAACATGACAACAACAACAACAACAGTGTAAAACAATTTGGCAAACTGTCAAACCATAATTATTATTTATGCCTCGATGCAAAAATAAAACCATTGGATTCACTCAATAAAATTAATTAAACTCAACAGGTGGCCAGTGGACAGAGTTTGGGTTTGTCTCAGACATTTAGGGCTTTTCAAAAACAAAAATGTAATAGGTTTTGAGTCACTTTAGATAAAAGTGTCAGCTAAATGACTAATCATTAGTGAATGTTCTCGCTTATAACCTAATGCTGCCCAGCTGAATTATGGTTTATGACACTTCAGTGTGCATTACAATGCCTCATAGAAGACGTTTTGAATAATGTGTAATCGGAGAGCATGTGTCTTCGGGGATATGATCTCTCTATAATCAGATAATGATGATAAAACTGAATCATGCATGAGGATTTGAAGATTAAAGTGAAACAGAAGTCTCAGAGATGTGCCAGGTTCAGGTCAGAGTTTACAGACAAAACAAAGCCTGCTTAGGAGTCAAATGCTGGTCAGAGTGCTTGATTTGACCCTATGCTGTCACATAGAAAGCCATAGCAATGTTAAATGACTGATGGATAACTGATATGTATATTATATAGTAAAATGAGAAGAGCTGTTTGTAACCGCATATGTGGTGTAATCTGAGCATCATTTTTGAATCTCTGGTTATTCAACTATTAAAATATGATACGACTTTTTAGAGTTTTTCCATATACACTCTCATACAAGGAGGGAAAATGCAGTGCATTGGGCCATATTTCTACAGTGTGTGTTACACCTTTATCACCTATAACATGTTCATGCACCATGATTCTTTTCTTCACTGTAATTTGATGCCACTTTCTCCTGCTGCTTTCTTGCTCTGAAGGACAATAACTAGCCATCCTGCTAATGTGCCACAGAAATAACACCTCCAAATTCAGGTTAAAGCTTCAGTAGGTCAAAGACACAGAAAGGCACACATTTATCTTGCGATCTAAATGAGGACATACCATAGACTTAAAATCTTTTTATATAAAGTTAATTATATTTACAACAAACTAAAACTAACCCAAGCCTTAACCCTACAACTAAAATAACACCTTTTAGCATTTTTTACAAATGCAAACAAACAAATGAACACTGCGCACACACTTGGGTGGTCACACAACTTGTTTTGTCTTTCTAGTTTGTACTATAGAACCACTAAAGGGACATAGTGATGGTAAAAAATATGAGATGGGAGGAAAACGCAATAGTTTTGTGAGAGAATGCAAAGTATCTTGGGGGAACACAATACTTTTTTTGCAAGAGAATGCAAAAGCATTGAAATATAATTTTGTCCTCTTATCTCACATTTTTTCATCACCATGCCTCCATATGAAGTACAAAATAATAGAAAGAAGTAGAATTGCAGTAGTTTGCAATGTTTTTTATCAATAGCAATGTTTCTGGCTGGAACATAGTTTGTACTTTAAACAAAAAAATATTTGTATAATTTTTAGTTTCAAGGACATTCTGGTTTTGTCAGATTTAGCTGACTTCTGGAGACATTTTTGCCTCCGAAGTACAGTTAACAGTAAACACTCACACACTAACTCTAACATTCCTTATATACAGTTTTAGTGAGGATGCAGTGATTTTCACACTAAACCAATACCCTAAACCCAACCCTCAAACAAACCTGTTGGCATTATTAGATTTAAAGCAAACCGTGATCTGGCCCATTTATTAGAATTGAAATAGCAAGACTTCAGAGACCAATAGCAACACTTCAAATGTCGATTTTCGACATGTTTCACTATTGTAAGCACATTTTCAACAATTATAGCCCAAGCTGAACACAAAAGCACACAGAAACCCTTCATCGCTCTGTGCCTGTGCTGAAATAAAACAAAGAATTAAATGAAAGTGAATTTGTTTAATTTGTATGTGAAGAGAAGGGCACTTATCTGGAAAAAGCATTTATAAACAGCTGAGAGAGTGTGTTTGCACTATTTCCAAAGCCCATTCAGCAGTGTGACATTATAATCCAGCCTATAATCAGGATAGTTTTGATTAATCATTATAAATGTAATACAGGTCCAACAGAAATCACATTGTTACCCAAAAGCCTTTTTTAAGACCTACACCTGAAAACGTCACGAGACGCCTATTCTGTCACTGTATAAGTCTTTTCTTACAGTCAGAAATGTAAGATTCAGTATTGTTAGGAACCAGGTTGAGTCGGTCCCAGATTTGACACTTTTGCTCGGTTTCAAGCACCTCCCAGGCATCATTAGTATTTGGCTCGTAAATGTCACGCAGTCATTTTGTCACAACCCCTCAATGTAAGACCTGTGCAAAAGTTAAAAGCATGCACGTTTCTTGAAAGAACATTCAGCTGTGACTGACGTGACACACGATTGCGATGTCATACAACATGTTCGTGCACACATGAGCTCAGCTCGCATCCAGAAAAGCCCTGCATTTTAATGCGAAGGGAAACGCTGCTGTATTTATAGTGCCGCCATGTCTATTTTTTCCTCATAGTGGATTGATATTCCTCAAATGCTGTGTTTCATATTTCCTTATGTAACATCAAGGCCTGCATACAATCCCTACAGAAATCATTCTCCGCCAGCAGGCGCTAAATATAGCAGCTCAAGACCTGATTAGAGAGGAGAGGGGAAAGCTGTCTTTTGTGCTGGAGTGAAAAAATTCAAATCCATTAGCTACCTGACACGTGGGGTTTGAAACCGTGAAACTGAAGAGTTCAGTTTCATCACCCTGTTGAGACTGATCTAATGTATATGACAGAACATATAGCCGGTTGCACATTAGTTTTAAAACGATCAACAGTGTTTGACTGATTGATACGTGTGATTTTAATTATATAATCAACTAGAGTTTTAAATATGCAAGCAGTGTGTTATATATACACACTCTTAAAAGGAGGTTCAAAGATTCATATCTACTTAAAGAACGTTTTGGATTTAGAAATGGTTTTGTCTGAGAATGAAGAAAAAAGGAGGGCTAAAGATACCAAATGCAATGAAACATTTAAGCATGAAAAAGTTTATTTAGGTAGATATGGCTCTAAATTAAAATGTCTCTTTCATCGACCTTGTAAGTAAGTCTTATTACTTTAAATGTACATTTTTAATGGAACACAAATGAGCCTAATTTAGCACCCTAAAAGGGTTCTGCTATTGTAACAAGTCCAAAAACTCTAATTTGAACCACTTATTAAAACAATACATTTAAAGAAATCAGGAAAAACAGAAGCAACAAATCTTAAAAAATAGATTTTATTTTGAAATGCACGCAGAAAAAAACGTAAACTTTATTTATACTTCCACAAAAACATCCTAAAAGGGTTCTGATATTGTTACAAGTTCAAAAACTGTAATCTGGATCTATTTAGAAGCACTTTAAAAAATTATACATTTTAAGAAATATAAGGGAATAAAGAAACAGTAGGTCCTAATATAGGAATATTTATTATGGAACAAACAAAGAACAAGATTTAAACTCATATAATGTTTTACAAAACCACCCTATTAAAAGTACTACACTTCTGCAAGAGGGTGAGAACAAATAGCATCTACCCATAATGCTTTGCAACATAAACAGCCAATCAGAACTATTTACACTGTTACACTGGGATGCTGCAATTTACTAAATATACAAAAGTCAGTGCAACTCAAAAAATAGTAGAAATGTGGAGAAAAAGATTAATATAAAATGAACGGGGGTAAATCCGGAAAAGGATGTTTTTCTTTTCCTGAAGTTTACTTCACCTTTAATATTGTTGACTTTTTAGAAAGGTTGAACTTTTAAAATCAATTCTATCGCTATAGATTTCAATTCTAAATCTATAGATTTATATAACTTAATGAATCATAGAATTACATTTTTGAAAAATCAAAAATAAAATATTGATATTCACCATACCTGTTACCATAATATGAACCGACATACTCCCAACATTCACAAATGTTCATTATGCAATCGAATGAATTCTACCATTATACTCTTGTAGATAAAATACATTTCTAAAAGGATATTTATTGTTTCTGATTGAACTGGCATACGTGCAAAAATGCACACAAACAGCATTTATATTACTTAACCAAAAAATTATTTTACTGCAGGCTCTATAACGTACATTCACTTTTTTATAAGAAAACTTTATTTTTCAATACGTATGGCTACATGTACTAATCTCGTCAATCGGAATTAATCCAATCAGATTTCAGATTCTGAAAGTTCTGTTTGTTTGCAAATACTTTGTAAATATACAGTCTTATCCACTGACCTGTTTATAGGACTTGAGACATAAATAAACATACACCAGTTTGTATGATGTAAAACACATATGCATCATGGCATTGCGTATTTTTGAATCCAATTGAGAAAGTGTTTGATTCTTTCTTATTGATCAGATTATTTCATGTCTACACCACCCCTTCCAAGATTTCTTGAGATTGAGGTGTTTACAAGAAGACTTTTTAGTCCGATTGAGCCATTAGTCCAATTATAAATGGATTATTTGGATGCATGCAAAACTAGAGTTCTTTAAATAATTGACTGAATTAGCACCATCTAATTTTAGAGCAGATGTTTTAAACTACAAGCATATCTTTCCACAACATCTCCATCTGGTCAGTTTCCTTGTCGGATTCTTTTCAGCCGCTGTGTGTCGCAGAAGTCTTGTGCTTCTACTCACAATCTTCTTCTTACTCTCTCTCTTTCTCTTGAGGCAGAAGAGACTAATATCATAACACTGGCATCACTTGACCTGACTTATGTTCACTAACAACGAATTATGCCACTAACCTGCTTTTGGAGATGTGCTGCGTGCATCAAAAGCACAATTTTTTTGCATCATTGTTTTTACAGTGAGATTTCAGATCAATGCCTTTGCTCTGCCAGCAGGGGCTGCCCGTCTCAGGCTCTCTGGCTTTGGCAGTGATACTACTTCTGACAAAATGACATTCTGTCACTTGCATCCTTCCTCCCTGCTGGTGACAAACTGGGATGGATGGATGGAGGAGATGAGGATATAAAGAAGCAGGGAGGAATAAAGCGTGAGAGACCTTTATGTATTATGTAAGAAATACACAACACTCAGGTGATGCAGAACCACTTTAGCTCTGCCTCTTACTCGTTTGGCTCCATTTGCGCTCATTCTTTGGGCTTTTTCTGGAGCATTCAGCCGCTCGCGCCCTCCCTCTCCAGCCCACTTGGGTCACACCGACCTTGCAAGGGTCTGAGGAGGGGAGAGATAGAGAACAAGAGGGAGGGTGGAAGGCAAACGGAGGGATAGTTGAAAGAACCGGGCTTAGCAAAAAGAGGATATGTGAAAAAGCGAGACAGGCTGTGTCGTAAATTCCACGTCATTTCTGTCTTCCATACAATTTCAAAGTCCTGTGCTATTTATAGAAGCCGATGTGTGTGTTTTTTATTCGCTCATGGATTGCAGGGGAGGGAATGCAGAATTTCTAAGCCTTTCTCAGTGTGCGTAATCGAGAGGGAGAGAGAGAATAGACCTTGAAATTCCTTCCTCGGCACATCCCAGAGGAACATGTTATTGCTTTGAGCTTGAGCTTTCATAGCTCAAGAGACTTTATCGAGTTCTCACTTGTGTTTAATTCCTCAGGAGAAATAAAAAAAGGTGATTCTCACAACATGCAGGTCACATTTCACCCCAAAAATAGGAAGAAAAAAAATGTATCTAAAAATATTTTTAATAAAATTATATTATAAAATAGAAAAAACAGAAAATGTATTAAAAATATCAAATTAATTTTAAAAGATATAAAATAACATTTTATGTCACAAAATCTTAATGCTAAAGTATGAACATTTTGCTGAACATTTGATTTATTTCTTTTGATTTTGATGTTCTTAACACGTTTTGTGAGATTCACACCAAAATAGACAAAAATTACGCAACTATTGACATACGCAAAATGATGTGGATAGCAGCTCAGATCATTTGAATTTGGAAATATTCAAACAGAAAATATAAAAAATATATAATAAATATAACAAAATATAATACATCTAAAAAATAAATAAAAAATATAAAATGAATTTAAATATATAAATTATGATACATTTTAATGTCACAAAATATTAGTGCTCTTAAAAGTACAGCTTGATTTTCATGCAACATTTTCTTTCTTTCTTTTGATTTTTATGTTCTTGAGACATTTTCACTCCAAAATAAACGCAAATGATGCAATTGTCGACATTACAGTATGAGTATAGAGCATATGCAATATGGATAGCAGCACATTCAGATCATTTGAACTTGCAAAAATTCATATTGAAATATTCTCAGGTCTAGTCTATATAGTAGTTTATATGACTTAAATGCTATTTATATACAATACTCAAAACTGGCGTTTCAACACCTATCATGTTAGGTTTCACCTCAGTGACATTAAATTCATTTTTTCTCATGTGTCTTTTCATTTGACATCAAATCTAATGCACAGAAGAAACACACACACACATATATATATATAGAGAGAGAGAGAGAGAGAGAGAGAGAACACACAGGGGGTTTTATAGTGTTTTTGTCATACTTTTTGTCCCCATTCACTGTCATTGTATGGAAAAGAGCAAACAATGTTATGTTCTATGAGCTTGGAAAGACATTGCATTGAGAAAATGACAGAATTTTCAATTAACCAAAAGTCTCCATGTGCTCTCCATTTAGTCTATGTGAAATTCTTGCAATATTAAAGAGATTCCATTTGAGATTTTTCTTTCCTATGGGATCAGAATGTGCATTCAGGTGCTTTCAAACAAGCATTCATAAAAAATGTACTAAGAGCATCTATGTGTTTAGCACAAGTCTTCATAGCAACAAAACAAAGCGCTATACCCGAGGCGAGCACGTGACACTCGGGAACGGCAGGTGAGTGTGAAGGGTCGAGCGGAGAGGAAGAAGGAGTGAAACTAGAGCTAATGAAGCGTTCGGATGGGGAAAAGAACAACACTTCTGAAGAACTGCTACATTTTTGATGCTCTTAGAAGAACGTGAATGAATATTTCAAGAGAAATGTTTAATTCTGAGCGTAAATCCGGCTCCCCTTTGAGAAACCGACATGAAATGTGTATTAAAGCGAATAACCTATTCAATACTTCCCAGCAGATCAGCTCTCACATTTCCTTCAGACACTGTAAAATAACTATCAGGATATTCATGATATATTTGTAAAGTTGATCTTTTCCTGTAAATGTTCTCAAGGTCAACACAATTTTTTTTCTTTGATCTTTGATCATGGAGGACGGCTCCTGTGCAAGCGTGTGTGATTGTGTAAGACGAAGCAGGAAGCTCAAATGCCGACAGCTCACTCGAGATGAACATGAACCTCTCTGCTCGTCTTCCTGTCTCTCTAGCTGCCTGTCGCCGTGTCCAACAGGATTATCCATGACCTCACATCTTCGTTAAAATGAAGAAGTACTTATTAACATTGCTGTCAGAATTATCCGGTTTGTGAGTGTGTGGCTCAAACACTCAAGTTCCTGGAGCTCAAATGTAGGAGCGTGACGCCAGCAACATCAAGGTCATGGGGTTTGTTTCTCTTACAGATCTGCTAAATAGAAAAAGAGAGGGTATATGTCATTCAACAGCATAGTCCATTTAACATTTATTCACTGAACAGACACTTTTAGCTGAAGAAACAAATGAGAAACACAAACACAAGTAAAAGTCGACAGGATTGTAATTTATTCTAAGATACATTTACTTGAGAAGTAATATGACATTAAGTATTCTGAAAAATTTATCAGAATGTAATAGCTTTTGCTTAAATCAGGAAAAATATCTGCCAATGGGGTAAGACAACTAATATTGTTTACTTACCCTAAATATATGTTTTATTATATTTGTACTGGAAAACTAGACAAAAATTCTAAATAGAGTAAGAAAGTAATTAGTGTACTGGTATTGTGTATTGTGTACTGCCTACTTTTTAAAAATATAGTAAAAACATGTAGTAAAAATAGTATGTGAAACAGCATGTACAATGGGTACGGAAAGTATTCAGACCCCCTTAAATTCATCTCAAGGATGATCAGAAGAAATGGACAGCACCTGAGTTAAATATATGAGTGTCACAGCAAAGGGTCTGAATACTTAGGACCATGTGATATTTCAGTTTTTCTTTTTTAATAAATCTGCAAAAATGTCAACAATTCTGTGTTTTTCTGTCAATATGGGGTGCTGTGTGTACATTAATGAGGAAAAAAAATTAACTTAAATGATTTTAGCAAATGGCTGCAATATAACAAAGAGTGAAAAATTTAAGGGGGTCTGAATACTTTCCGTACCCACTGTATATGCAGCAATAAGCTATTAATAAGCTAGGATATCAATAAGCTAAATCATAGTATTTTATACTGTTGTCACATGACCTTGATCTTGCAAAATTAATACCATTACTTTGTATTTTTAGATCAATTTTGTGTAAAATAGGCCTATATTACATTTCGATCACCAAATAAATAATCATATTAGAGATTTTAAAATCACGGTTGATAGTATTTCAGATTTTTCCATCACATTGGAATGGGATTATTATCATTAAAACTATTAAAAACATTTGACATTATGCTAAAATAAAATAAAACAAAATATAAATATTTGATGAAAGCTAAAGAAAAATTTTAAATGTTGGCAATTAACTGAAATTTCAGTTTAAGTTGAAGCCTGAAAATTACTAATGAAATAAAAACTAAAGCTGAACTAAAAAATGTAATTAATGATTTATTATTATTACAAAATTGTTATAATTTAAATTAAAATTAAAACTGAAAATATTCCAAATATTAATAAAAACTATAAAAGTATATAAATAATACTAAAATATAACTAACACTAGATACAGCATTCCCATATTAATACTTTTTGAGGTGTTTTTATTCAGTTTAAATTCCTTCAGGTGTGGATTTTATGCAGATGTGACTATTAAAATGCTGTTATGATGACAGTCAAGACATTTTAAATGAACCAAATCGAAGGAAACACCATAACAACTGTTTAATCACAGCATTTAGGGACCAAGATGATTGTATCAGATTGGCACACTGACTCTGTCTATTGTATGTTTAATGCATGCAAAGCAGCTCTGTAAAAAATAAAAATAAAAAATATTTTGTGTGATTGGCTGAAACAGATGATGTCACTGAAATGTACACATAGTGTACAGTAACACCGGCTAAACAGATTGTGATGAACCCGCAGCACTAAATCAGAACTGTTTATTTAACTTCGACACACTCCTGTAAGCATTACAGTAGTGAAAAGATGACTTAAATCACCATGTGTGGATGATTTATGCATACATTCACGCACACTTATGTGATTACGGCACAGTGTTGCGAGCCAGTCTGAGCATGTATGGATATATGCATGTGTGTGAGTGTGTTTCTGCGCTGCTGGTGCGTGTACTCTTGCTGAGTTGACGTTATGAGAGCGGACGGTGCCTGGCTCTGATTTCTGATGTGTTCTGAAGTTCACAATGAGCCTCCGGTGAAGAGGCTGGCTTCAGCTAGATGAATCATCCTCACCGACAGAGAGAGAAAGAGAGAGAGATCAGCCATACATGAGTAAACCCAATAGAGCAGCTGAGAATTAATCAGGGAGGTTAAATGTGCTCACAACAGAGATATCGATGATGCAGAGGAAAATAGATGTCTTCAGAGGTTGCTTTTTCATAGCTCAGGAGCTCTCATAAATTGGGGTGTTTCATAAAAACCCTAAGAGAAATTAAATTAGAAACAAATGAAACAAGTATTGACATACAGAGCTATAAAATTAATGTGAATCGAATTACATAAATAATTTAATCTGCAGGGAGGTTGATGAGAATTTTGTTTTTTTTTACACATTTACTAAATGTGCTCACTAACAATCACTTGCATCTTATTCACTAGCCACCCAACAGATTAACCAGTTGCTAAATACATCTGAATATCAGTGCATATTATAAAAAATAATTTAAAATTTTAAATAAAATTGTTGTTAGTTTGAGTGAGAACATTAGGCTTATTATAGATTGCACCTTATTTACAAAACACAATTAATATTGTGCAATTATAGCCTGCAGTAGGGGGCAGTAGTGATCCCAGCCTATGTGATTCATCAGATAATTGTATGATGGAGAGGAGCATTTTTTATTGCTGAAAACACAATTACAATAAGGCAATACAAAAAAGGGAATCCAAAGAACTGAAGAATGTAAAAAAAAAAAAAAAAAAAAAAGATTAACATAAAATAACGAACAAAAAACAACAACTTAATACTTCATCTTAATATTAACATCTTAATACTATAAAAATATCAGAATCTTTAGATAAATTAAATTTAAATCAACTTAAATAATTAAAATAAAATAAATAAAAAATAATGCTCTCCTTCACTTTTCATTTTTTAAAACTCAAAAATGTATGAAATGGGGAGGGGGGGGGTGCACTTACATTTATCGTTTTTAGTTAAAATATATAAATAAATACATAAGTAAATAAATAAACTGAATATGTACATCTTCAAGTAGTATACCAAATGTTATGTAATATCTAGTAAACTCAGATGCCAAATTAACTTTTTAGTTTTTAAGCCAACCATACATGTCAGACCAAAAGCCAATGCTAAGAAGAGGTATAACAAGGCATATATCCAGATTTTGAAGATTTAAAAGAGCCGAATCAGGTGCTTGTGTTGGAATAGTGGGTGTGTTTGTGCTGTCACCTGATTTACATAAATAATTTGCTCCCTTATGCTAAAACAATGCATGTAACATGTTCAAATAAACATCACTATCATTTTTATTGAAATCTCCTCTCAGAGTTTGATTAGGGATGCAAATTTTGGCCAGTAACCGATAACTGATTTAAATTTTGATGCCGATAATGATATATTGGCCAATATTGGATATCAGTCTAGATTTCTAGAGGTTGATGCTTCAAATGTCACCAAACATCCAGTCCAATGGAAAACTACTGGGACAAAAAAAATGATGCATGCTAGCTCAGCTAAATCAGAAAATACTTTCACAAATTTACATTTATAATTTTGTCATCTTGGCAAAAATTCTTTGTCTATTTTCTTCTTTAACTATTTAATCTCAATGCTGTCTAACATTCAAGATGTTAAAGGGATAATTAAAAAAAAGACGATTCTGTCATCATGTGTAACCTGTGTGACTTCCTTTCTTCTGCGGAAAATAAAAGAAGTTCTTTGGAAGAATGCTGGAAACCCAACAGTTTTGGTGACCATTGACTTCCATTGCATGGACAAAAAACAAACACTAAGACATTTCTGAAAATATCTTCTTTTATGTTCCACAGAAGAAAGAGGGTCATACAGGTTGACATGAGGGTATATAAATAATGACAGAATTTTCATTTTTGGGTGAACTATCCCTTTCAAGATCAAATTTTTTTGTAATGATAAAACTTGTATGTAAAAAAAGAGAGACTGAGGTGAGAGCGGCCTAAACAGGAAACGATCGGGCTCTGTGGGCGAGTGCCAACTCAGCAGGTGAATTCTGGGAAGGGCTTCCTGTCCTCCCCTAATAACCTGCCGTGGCCTTCGGACGGTGTGCTGCGATTTGGCAGCCTTGGCGCATCCGTGCCTGGTGTGGCCCAACTTCACCTTTTCACATGCGGCTTTTGTGTTTTGACGGCCGGTCTTTGATCTGAACGCTGGCCTTCGTAGCTGAGCGGCACGACTACACGCCAAGTGTGTGTATTTTTAGCTCTATAGCCCCACATCCGTATGTGTGTAATCGACTGTGTTCGTACACACGCGCTCACCAGTGTGTGTGTTTTTGGATTAGTGTCTTCAGCATCTTGCTCGGGGGAAGGTGATACGCTTGTCCGTGCGAGCCTCTTTGTCTGTTTTCGCCTTGTTTGGATGGACGGCTTTAAAAATGAGCAGCTGAGAGTGAGGGAGGGAGGGAAATGAGTGAAAGAGACAGTGGGGAAAACGAAGGGAGGGTGAATGGGAGAGAGAGAGAGAGAGAGAGAGAGAGTGCAAGCAAGTGAACAAGCAATCTTGGCTTTTCTCTTCTGAGCAGCCCTTCACACTGAGACGCATGTCTCATTTTTCTGATCCCTCCATCCACTCCGTCACTCCTCCCTTCCTGTCACCCTGACGTCCTGCATCGCCACCCCTGGATCATCTACATCCTTCCCCTAAAATCCATCTTTCCTAGAAGATAAGCCTGCAGACCTCATCTCACCATCCGTAATCCATGCATGGAGACATGTGGATGCTCGCACACGCGCGCAAGCGGCTGCATTGACTCTCAAGTGCCTAGAATTAGCAGAAGGGACTTTACTATGGGAAACTGCGTTAAATCACCGCTTAAGAATTTCTCCAAGAAGGTAAGATGCTCTTTCTGATAGCTGAGAGTGTGTGTGTGGTACAGACTCGACTCGGACCTGGACTGTGTTGCATGGACTCTCAGAGACAAGTTTAATAGCCATGTTCTGAATTCCACTACACAACTGTATACAGTACCATCATGGTAATTCTTAAAGAACACTCTGGACTGAGTGAGAGACTCATGAAATTGTTGATTTTATTGAGTTTGTGCTAGTGCATGCTAGTGGAGACAACTAGTTTTGTATTCTCTTGAAAACCTAAAGAAACCAATCTGGAGTAGCAAAAACGTGTAACCTATGACGTAAAAGATATTGCATCAGGATGTTGGGTGTTTGGTTGCCATCTTTGACCTTGTAAGTTGCCGGATGTGTTTGTGAATTAATACTTTTAATGATACGCTGCCTTAATGTACCTGTGTTTAATGAGAGTAAATCGTAAAGTTCTTGACAATGATGTTTGAAGTAGCTTCTCAAAGTTCTCTGAAGCTCTTCTCAATCAGCTCTAGATGACTTGGGATGCATGCGCTCAAGGATTAGCGCTGTCACCTGCTAAGAGCTCCTCTCCCGGTGTGCCCAATGGCACAGGTTTTTTCGGAAGAACGTATGAGCTGGCACCTTACAGCCTTGGCAACAGATGGAGTGTGAAGGTCATGTGCGAGAGGAGATGTCTGCAAAGACACATATGTGCATGCATCATGCTGCCATTACATTATTAAGGCTTTACCTATAGTATCATAGAAGATCAGGCTCATGGCAAAATTCAGTATATGAGGCCAGTGTGTGTTTGTGCATGTATACCTCAATCTTGCCCACCAGTCGGATGCAGATTACTTTAGCTGCATGTGGTTGGACAGGACAACAGGAACGGAAGAGAAGGGGGGAAAAGGAGATCTAAAGCAAGAATATGATACTTTAAGTCAATAAAATCAATTTGATGTCAATGTAAAAACCTGTCTTACTTAAGTAATCTGTATTTGCAAGTAAAACAGGATATTCAAGAAGAAAAATGTAGGACTTTTGTTTTTCAGAAACTGATTGGATTGTAAAAAGTGAGCGAGTCAGATGGCTGGAGGGGAGTAGTTGAATAAATAAGGGATTTGTGACATCATCTGAAAGGAAAGTCGTTTCAAAGGCGGAGCAAGTTATTATATTTTGATGAAAAGTTACAAATGCTGCATCCCAATTTGTCCTATATATGCAATAAAATATGCACTCTTACTTTGTGAAAAATTTATTTTTTGAGTGTGTAGCAGAAGAGAGGCAAGTTTTAGACATACTACCATAACATTAACAGACTGCTCTGTTGCATCATGCATCCTGTTACTAAAAGCCTTTTAGTATTATTTGTATACTATTATTGCTTTTATTCATTTATTTTTACATTTTTATATATTTAGTTTTCATTTTAATATTATATGTATATTTCAGTTTTAGTTAACAATTAGTCAACAGTTTAGTTTTAGTTAACAATAATGTACTACTCAACAATTTTTTCTATTATATAGGAGAGAAAAGAAGTGGCACATTGATCTGCCAGTTGTGGGTTTTGGAGAACTTTCCTCATGTTTATGCATGATGCATTTGTAAATTAATGACCAAACATCTTTATGAAAGTTCACAATGTTGGTGCCGATTAAATAATTATTTTTCATCAGATTAGATGCTGTTTATTAATTCACTCAAACTCCTTTATCTAAACCTCTCTACCTCTCTACTGTAAATTCACCATGTTCATAGTTTTTTTTTTTAACACTTTTCATTTGTGTTTGTAGTTCTGAACTGTATCTTCCTTCAAAGCGCAATGGATTATGGGCAATATTAGCCATGGATCTGCACTCCATGGATGGATCTGCAGTTAAAATTTTCACCGGCAATAGTAAACCATTCGGTACCTTTGGAATACTCATTTCAATATACTACAATTTGGGACAAACTACTTCTAATTCAAACTATTTAGGATGGATAGTATGCAAACTGGGATGGAGCAAAGGGAATTTTTTTCTTTTGAATAATGTGCGACACTGAATTGCACACGACAAGACCAGGAATGTACATTAAGAAAGTAAACAGGGTCAGTTTAGATGTTTATGGTTTCAGAACATCTCAGAAGCTGATTCTCAATTAGTGCTCTATTGTGAGATGACGTCGGCTTTCTCTTTAATTAACCCATGGGTTTGCGTTTAATTGGGGAGATGCTCTTTATGTGTTTGTGAGTGATATTCCGCACACTCTTCACCTCCTCTGCCTGTCTGCTAATTGGTCATTATAATGTGCTGGCTGACTGGTTTCATTCTTATCCTGATTAGCCCTCTGCTAAACATGAGCAGTTTTACGTTCTCAAAACATTCTAACCTTTTTGGTTATTTAAGGATCTACTCTCATATAATGACGTTGGTTAGCCCACATCTTCACTCTTCAATGATCAAAATGCTATAGTGAGTTTAATTTGTGAGAACAAGCCGAGAACCACTTGGATTTGCTTTTAAAACCACAGCGTGATCATTTGTTTTCATGGCAGCAATCAAATGGCATAGTATTGCGGCAGTGCGCCGCAAGTATAAAAGTGGATGAATTATTCAGTTTGAATGATATCTGATCTTAAAGGTTCTGTCAGTTGCTGAGAGGGAAGAAAGAATAGAGGGCAAAGTCTGGCTCGATGTGATTTACCCAAGTAGGACACGTTCCTGGCTGAACAGCCCTTGTTGGTCTTGGAACAACGTTCCTGTCAAACAACCATCGCCCTAATGGTACATTTCATGCAAACTTGGATGTGGGATATTGTGACCCGATATCTCTGGGTTCCAAATATATATTGTTCAGTTGTCTGATGCTTGCGATTAGAATTTATTGCATTTTTACACACTTTAAGATAGGAACTTTGACTCATTAATGCATTTTATTTGTTCAAACGTTTATTATTAACTCTTTAGGTGCCACTACGTTCATGTCATACAATTTGAATGTTGTGGCCTAATTTAGTTTTTTACACATTTTGTGCACTAGAGATGAAATATAGCAATAAAGCTTGCCAGAAAATACCCATTTAGCAGGTTTATGAGGAGACAGTCTTGTGTGACCAAACTACATTTCACCATCAACTCAGAACTCATAAAGATGATCTTTCCGACACGATTTGAACAGACCATTAAAAAACATCAAACACTGATTACACACCTACTGCGCTTCCTCTTTCTTCTTTATGTTGCATTAGTGCTAAATAAACCTTCCTGTGTTAGTCAGGAAGTGAAAAAGAGAGAAAGTGAAACATGAAATTGTCAAGAGAATCAATTTTATTCCAACTAAAACCACTCGTAAATAGGACCTTCCCAGGAGGACCTGAACGGAAGAATGCTGATCGAGGAACAATTTGTACTCGGGTAAATTACATTAAGCACAAAGTCTGAAGGCAGAGCTCAGCTTTGTTTTCTCACTGTCTGGTATAGAAGTACGTAACAGAAAGAACCAATCGATTGATCTGACGGCTGACTGAATTGACTGACTGACCCGTCCATCCAGTGTGTCCTTCAGACGTCTGTGTAGTTTCTAATTGTGTCTTTACCCCACGTTCCCTCTTCACTTACTTGTTTGGGACTGCTGGGAAATGACGGCCGCACTCAGGACCGGAAGCGCAGCTACAAAGCAGTGCAGTCATGTGATGAAGGGGTGACATCTGGAGAGGCCCTCGCGGCCTTGGATCAGAACTCAACATACATGCACAATGTGCTCGGGCCTGCCTGCATCTTCCTCCGCAAGGGCTTCGCTGAGAGCCGGCAGGCTGTACGTAAGTCCGGACATGCACATCTACACACACATATGCTAATGCAAACACAAGTTCTCACGTACAGTATCTTGTAAG
This sequence comes from Sinocyclocheilus anshuiensis, assembly GCF_001515605.1. Taxonomy (NCBI): domain Eukaryota; kingdom Metazoa; phylum Chordata; class Actinopteri; order Cypriniformes; family Cyprinidae; genus Sinocyclocheilus; species Sinocyclocheilus anshuiensis. The sequence goes on along the minus strand of NW_015549598.1, from coordinate 323,550 downwards.
TGGAAATGTCAGAATTCAGAGCAACAGACTATATGCATTGAATATTACATTATGCAGGAGGTAGTTATCATCACTAAATAAAATCTTGTATTATTCTGAGAGAGTTTATTTTGCTGTATTGACTGGCTGACTACATTTTCAAACAAATAAAAAAAAACAATACTTTTATTATTGATTTAAATTGAAATTTGTATGAAAATTGGTATAAAGTTTCTATATACAGTTTATACAAAAATAGTACAGTATTTGACATTGCAGTCATGGCCTAATGGTTAGTGAGTTGGACTTGTAACCCAAAGGTCACGGGTTTGAGCCTCGGTACCGGCAGGGATTGTAGGTGGGGGGAGTGAATGTACTTGCTCTCTTCCATCCTCAATACCATGAGTGAGATGAGACCCTTAAGCAAGGCACTGAACCCCCAACTGCTCCCTGGGCACCGCAGCAAAAATGGCTGCCTACTGCTCTGGGTGTGTGTTCACTACTCACTGCTGTGTGTGTGCACTTGGATGGGTTAAATGCAGAGTGCAAATTCCAAGCATGGGACACCATACTTGGCCACATGTCACGTGACTTCTTCTTCACTTCACTTCTTCTTTTCTTGTGGTTTGACATGCTGTGCTATCTATTTTAAACAGTATTTTTGCAATTCTTGTATAATTCTTTATGCAAGCAGCTTTTATGAGCTCACTGAGAGATTACATGGGAGACTTATACAAGTCAAGTCAAGTCAAGTCACCTTTATTTATATAGCGCTTTTAACAATACAGATTGTGTCAAAGCAACTGAACAGCATTAATTAGGAAAATAGTGTGTCAATAATGCAAAATGACAATAGTAAACACTAATTTTTCAGTTAAAGACAGTTCATCATTGAATTCAGTGATGTCAACATCCAGCTCAGTTTAAATAGTATCTTTGCAATCAAGTCAATGGTATCGCTGGAAATGAAGTGTACTTAAATTGTATATATTTGTCACTTCAGTTTAAAATGAACTAATGAAGGCAAAAAGTGTTTAAAATTATTAGAAATATAGGACCTAATAAATCTTGCACTGCATTTCAGCAACAGAGTTTCCCCGCTGTTGAATCTTCAGTGCCGCAGCAAAATAAATATTTTTTACCTGAGCTGTGAATGTGATGCAATATCACATAGTCTGCATTGAATGTGATGAATGTACTGGCAGATAATGACAAGAAATCTCTCTATTGATTTGTCTTGATGCAGGCATAAACAAAAATACAATACGTACAACATTACCATTGTAGTCTGATTCATAAAACAATTAAACAAATGAAATGGTTCTTTTTAGTGAATCAAAAAACATACAGCATGACCAGTGTAGTCTGATTCACAAAACAGTGACTGTTATGAGCTGGTTGTTTTTAGTCAATCAAAAACATACAGCGTGATCAATGTAGTCTGATTCCTGAACAAATGACTCTTATGAATCAGTTCTTTTTAATGAATCAAAAACACATAGCGCGACCAATGTACAGTAGTCTGATTGCTGACCAAGTGACTCATATGACCCAGTTCTGTTTAGTGAATCAAAAACATTCAGAGTGACCAGTGTAGTCTGATTCCTGAACAAGTGACTCTTATGAGCCAGTTCTTTTTAGTGAATCAAAAACATACAGAGTGTCAAGTGACGTCTGATTCCTGACCAAGTGACTCTTAAGAGCCGGTTCTTTTTAGTGAATCAAAAATATACAGAGTGACCACTGTTTTTAGTGAATGAAAAATACAGCACGACCAGTTTGAGATATATATATATATATATATATATATATACACATATATATATATATATATACATATATATATATAT
>NW_015549598.1:317033-321569 GCF_001515605.1 Sinocyclocheilus anshuiensis | reverse complement strand
TATACTGAAGCACTGATACACCTTCAAGGCTGCTCTTCTCAAATGCAGACATTTTGCAGATGGTCATAAAGACGCAGTGCTGCATGCTTGGGTTTATGTACGAACTGCAGGGATCTGCCTTTATTAGCCTCTGCAGGGGACTTGGGTTAGGCTCACGTGATTGAGTTCTTCTGCAAGAGCTCAGAGAGTGTTTGGAGGTGAGCCCTGCTTGCGCTTGTGTTTGAGAAGATGTGTGAGCAGGGAATGCTGGGATCAAAGAAAACAGCTTGAGCTGATTATGAGAGATCAGTCCTGAGTTTATATGTGCCGTTCCAAACGACTTAATCCAAATGGGAAGATCGAATTTAAAAAATTCGATTAAAATTAAATTTTTAAAATTGAAAAATAATTAATTCCTTTAGAGACGGGAAAAACCCTGAAAAGGTTGGGTGTATTCGTTTACACGTGTCATTGTGATCCTAATGCTATAATGAGTTTCTTTCTAGCAGGAAATAGTGCATAAAATTAAATGACTGTATTCTTTAGAGTAGGAGGAGAACACCAGCTGACTTGTGTCATTAATGGAACAAAACTGCGCAAATTAGTGTGGATTGTCAGTGATTACTTTGTTTATTTTGTTGCAGAACAGAGAGCTGAGACCAGAGGAACTGGATGGTAAGTTCTACCTCATTGCTAAAGTATCACGGTTTCCACAAAAATATTAAGCACCACAACTGTTTTCAACATTGACAGTAATCAGAAATGTTTCTTAAGCAGCAAATCAGCATATTAGAATGATTTCTGAAGGATCATGTGACACTGAAGACTGGAGTAATGATGCTGAAAATTCACCTGTGCATCACAGGAATACATTTTAAAATATCATAATAAACATGCAGTGTTTAGGGTTTCTGATATAAAACTAAACTGAAGTCTGCAGAATGCTTTAGAGTTTTGATCACATGTAATTTCTGACATTTCAATGTATGCAAATTCTCACTATGAAATTTCCCAGCACACTCTGTGTCGGTTGTTCCATTTTAATTTGAAGAGCTTTTATTTCATTGTGAATAGAAAAGGTTTGCAATGAAGTACTTAGTTACAAGTGTTTTGGTCATTCAGAGATGCATTGTTGTGCTTTGTAAGGGCTTTGTAATTGTCTTCAAAATTGTTTGATTTTGCATGAGGGAAACATAATTGTACTATAAAATATTCGCTTTTCACAATCCCTGATTCGCACTCAACTGTCCTTTTTTTTTTCCTGACCTGCTTTCTGTCTTTGCAGAGCTACGAGAAGCCTTCAAAGAGTTTGATAAAGACAAAGACGGCTTCATTGGCTGCAAAGACTTGGGCAACTGCATGAGAACCATGGGATACATGCCTACTGAGATGGAGCTCATCGAACTGAGTCAGCAGATCAACATGAACTGTACGCTACAAATCAACATGTTTTGTTCAACATTTATTTAGAAATGTATATGGCTATGTTTGGTGCTGCTTACATAAACTCTTAAAAATAAAGGTTCCACAAGTGATGCCATAGAACAGGGGTGGGCAAACTTGGCCCTTCCATGCCACTTTCCTTCAGAGTTTAGCTCCAACCCTAATCAAACACACCTGAACCAGCTAATCATTGTCTTCAAGACTACTAGAAGGCTACAGGCAGGTGAGTTTTATCAGGGTTGGATCAAATCTCTGCAGGAAAGTGGCCTGGAAGGGCCAAGTTTGCCCATCACTGCCATAGAAGAACCATTTTGGGTTCCCCAAAGAACCTTTCATTAATCAGTTCCTAAACGGAGAAACATTTGTGCAGTGGAAAGTTTACATGGATGTTTAAGGTTCATCATGGAACCAAAGAGGTCAATAAAGAACCTTTGCGAAAGCTCAGGAAGCTCACTTTTTTGTAACAGTTTTGTAACAGCTTGTGTCCTATGTCTTATAGTGGGAGGACATGTGGACTTTGAGGACTTTGTGGAGTTGATGGGCCCCAAACTCCTGGCTGAGACGGCAGATATGATCGGAGTAAAGGAATTGAGAGATGCTTTCAAAGAGGTGAGGCAGGGCTGCATGATTTGGGAAAAAAACTAATTGTTTGAAAAATAATGTGTTTTTTGAACATTAAAGCATGTCAACATATTCTGTTACACCAAATACACAAAATAATGATCTTTAAAATAGCATCATATGACCCCTTTAACCCTTTTCTTGCAATTTAAAATGAAATGTAAAAAAAATCCAGGTTTGCTATGCTTGTTTATAGGGCTGCACAATTTGTCCAAAATTTTGTGATTATATATCAATATGCCTATATAATAATAAGAATAATAATAATATTTATTTTCATAACTACTAAAAACAAAAGAAAATTTTTTACAATTGTAATAATTTACTGTAAAGTAAAAACTGAGTATTTAAGAAAAATAATATCACCATAATTTTGATTTTACATCATAACTGTAAAATGACAATACTAATAAAACACACAGCACATAAATTTATTAAATCACAGCCTTTGTAATTTGATAATTGCACTAAGCCATATCACAATTTATATTTTATTGCAATTAATAGCGACGCTTTCAAAAAGGTAAGGTGCAATTTTTGGGATAAAAATTGTGATTTCAAATGCAATTTTTTAAAAATTCCAGGTTTTCTGTGCTAGTTTGTAGGGATGCAAAATTTGTCCAAAATATATCAATATGGCTATATACTAATAATAATAATAATGGTATTAGTTTTCTTGCTACATAATTACTAAAAAAATAAAACAAGAAAAACAGTAAAATTAAAAATAATATAATAATAATTTTATTTTACATTACAACTGTAAAATTACTATACTAATAAAACATGCAGCGCATATATTTAGTTATAGATTTATTTAACACACAACCTTTGGGATTTGATAATTGCACTACCAAATCGAAGCCATATTGCAATTTTGATTTTATTTCAATCAACAATGCAACCCTAGAGTGAGAGTTTTCAGGTGAACGAAAACAGCACATAAATAAAACGGCAAAAAATAAGCTGTAAATATGGACGAAGAAATAACATTAGACACAGAACAGTTGTTCTCAGCTCAAATGCACATTTCACTTCACTCCACTTCACGCTTTCTTTGTAAAACATAGTATAATTGCCCAAAATTGTCAGGAAGAGCAGGAAAATGCTTGAATACATTTAAACCTCTTATCACTCTTCTTTTGTTCCCTCTCTCTCAGTTTGACACCAACGGAGACGGTCAGATCAGTACAGCAGAACTAAGAGAGGCCATGAAGAAACTGCTGGGCCAGCAGGTGCTGTTATTTACTTTGCTAAAAAGCGTTTATAGCCCTCATTCAATTCTCCTTTCATCGCTTTATTGATTCTTATTCCCTCAGGTGGGTCACAGAGATCTGGAGGACATTCTGCGGGACATCGATTTAAACGGAGACGGGCACGTGGACTTTGAAGGTGAGCCACCTTGTGTTGATTTTGCTCTGCTAATTAGTAATGCTAATTTCACTGCTGCAGTGTCTTTATTACTGTTCTAGGTGTAGTGAATCGGTTTATGCGGCATGGGAGAAAACGATCGCAATGATCTGTCCACAATAATCCAAAAAATATTACATTCACGTTCCCTCCGTGTTCCATATTTTGGAATCTGCAGTCAAATTTAATTATGGAAAGCAATAATTCCAGGGTTTAATCTCAAATTTAATTCTTTTTTTTGTTCTCAAAGTTATTAAAGTAGCAATCAACCTTTTGAAAAGTACTTAAAGGGTACATTTCATGAGGGAAAATGGATTTTCCTTGCTCTTTTGGAGGACAAAATACAAAGACGTACTTTAGTGTTCACAGCGCAAACTCTTCAGTCTAACCAGAACATTTATTGAAACAACAGAGAAGGTGGAAAATGACTTTTTTATGTAAGAAACCTTAAATAACAGAAGTGGACTTCGGAAAAAATGCAATGCAAAATACAGAATATGAAAAAAAGGGACTGAGACAAATTATCCCTATTTTTGGATCTATTATTATTGATTTTGGTCCCTCTTGCTGTGAGCCGCTGTATCACACAGTTTAGCTGCTATTGAATCTCATCCTCGTGAAGGTGGTAAAGTGACAGTAGTAGAGCTGTCAACCAGATTATCTCTTAACCACAGGATTATTTCACCTCTCAGATTAACCACGCTCAAAAAGAGCATGAAAACGGGAAGGACAAAAATAGCTGGCACTGTTATTCTTGCTGATGACTGGAGGTGTGACAGTTGAACGTCCCTTTGTTGTATAGTATGTATTTGCATTAAACTCAAAATTTAAGGGATTGTTAGTAACAGAATGGAATATATATATATATATATATATATATATATATGTGTGTGTGTGTGTGTGTACCTGGTATTTATCACGTTATGGGGACCAAATGGCCCCACAAGGACAAGGATTTTGGATATTGTCATACCTGAACCATGCTATTCACTATTTTGTATTTCTTTCTTTCATTATTTTTTTTAATACTGGTTATATTATTTTTCATAATCTCCTAATCAAAATCTAGTCTTCTATAGTCCA
>NW_015549598.1:296409-316568 GCF_001515605.1 Sinocyclocheilus anshuiensis | reverse complement strand
GTGTGTGTGTGTGTGTGTGTGTGTGTGTGTGTGTGTGTTAATTTTATTGGTAATTTTATTCCAAATTCAAAATCGTTAATTAACTAAAAAATTTAATAATTAAATCATTATTTCATGTGTGATAATTCAAAATAAGAAAGAAAAAAAGTGTAAAAGAAAAGTGATCTGTTAATTTTAAATGTAAATAAAACAAAGCCTAAGCATAATATTTTAATAAAATAATATTTAAATAATTGTTTATTTTATCATTTTATATATACAATTTTTTAAGGACTGTATCCTGTTTTTAAAGGAATTTTCTCTAATTGTGTGCAATAAATATATTGACATAAGTGTATAATTTGTGATACCGTGTTGGGTCACCACTTGATGTCCAATGTAAACGCTGGATCCTCAAGCAAAACCAGTGGGGAACCACTGTTATAGCGTTGATAACTGAATATTTAAATAAAACAATTTCTGGTCTTTCTTCTTTCAGAATTTGTGCGAATGATGTCGCGCTAGAGGAAAGGTGGACAAACCACATCAAAAACGAGATCTCCTGTACTCCGACATAGATACAAGAGGATGAAGGAGAGGAAAAATTAGGAGGAAACGGGAGCAGCCTCACAAGAGGAGCTTCTGGAGCATGACCTCTGCCCTCAAAGCACAAATGAAAGAACTGCACTATAACCCTCCATAACAGCTTTTATGAAGCCCAGAAGCCAACAGTGGGGATGAGAGGACGACTCTAATATAAGTACTGTGATCTCTGAAATATATTTGTGTAACAGGGTTTTTTTACCCTATATAAAGCCTGCAAAAGGTCTGATGCAAAAAATATGCCCCGAGAGCAACCTTTCAAAACAGCAACTGATCAAACTCAAGTATTAAAATATCCAGTACTTTCATTTACTGGCATCTCACACCTACTTTGTAACAGTAGGGAGCATCAGATGAATTGCAATAACATTGCTGTTTCATATTTAAGCTATTTATTGATATTTGTAAAGTACAGAGAGATGAGTGTGTATAGTTTCCCGTTAATAGACTCTGTCTGTTTTACAGTAGCCTATGATAGATTATTACTCACAAAGATTTTATTTTATATATCAATGTACTGGGAAATGCTGGAAAACTTTGCTATCAATCATTTGCTATTATTGTACAGTACATCAGACCTATGCACTACTGTATGCGTGGACATATTTTTGAAATGTAGAGAAAGATTTGTCATAAAGAAAACATTGAACTGCCCTTGTTTGCACACTGTCTTGCATGAATGCTAGTGCTGATACAATTGAGTCAACACAGCCGAGTAGCCTTTGTGTAGTTTTGTCATGTATTTAAATGTTGTTTAGTTTAGTTAACAGTCAAATGAGCATCTTTGATCTTAATTCACTATCTGAGATGTACTCTGTGTGAGTGAATGTGAGAGTGAGAGGTTGCATTGGTTTTCTTGTATCTTATTTGTGTGTTTTCAAGTTTGTCTTACCTGAGTTATTCTATGCATGCCGAAACAACTTTTTGTAGAGCGTAGATTTAATTAAAGAGTTGTGCAATCAAACAGCTTGTGTTTTTATATTCTTGAAACACCAAGACTAAAAAATGACAATAACAAAGCAATTGTATTATTGACTCACATGTCCACCTTGATTTAAGGTAAGAATGAGACCATCATTTTTGTGACATGAACATTTCCACCACATTATAAAGTATATACATTGTGTTTGATAATATTCTGCGGCGGAAATTATAATTTAAACATTTTTGGAACTGGCCAACTTAATTAAGGCTAATTTCAACGCTGGTATTTTGTGCATCCTAAATGCATGCAATTAAATAATATTTTCACAGTTTTTACACCATTTGACAAATGAAAGCTAGATTTGAAAAGACGCACAACAACATTTACCTTTTTGCTTTTTCTTTCATGTCTTCACACATCACGTGATTAATTTGATCTCAAGCCTGCTCTTCACTGGCTCTGTTGTTGTTCACTGTTGTCTCTGTTTATTTTGGGGCTAAATGGTTAGTTTTGGTGGAAATTACACCAAGACTGAATTAAAATACGATAAAATAAAAAGAATTTAATTTAATCTAAGTAAATATTTGTTATTCATTAAAAATAATGTAAATAAATGAATATAATATTTAAATGAAATTAAATATTGAAAATAATTTAAATAAATTCTTTTTTTTTTCTTTTTTTTACGCTTAATAATTTATTTTTATTTTATGGACTAATAGATATGTTAATAAAAATCTAAGCATAATACTTTTAACAAAATATAATTGATAATTCACACGCCGCTGTTCTGGAATCAGCTTAAACGCGACCGTACATAGAACAACTGCTCGGAGATCAGCAGTAGGAGGGACAATCATCCTCAGCCAATGTCGAAGCAGCCGAGCCCACCGGAAGCGGAAGTTGCGGCTGCCGTGCCTCGCACTCGTTCTTTGCATAACAACAACAACAACAACAGCAGCGTCTCAATATGCTCAAATGGCAAATTACTGTTTTATTCAGCTTAAACGCGACCGTACATAGAACAACTGCTCGGAGATCAGCAGTAGGAGGGACAATCATCCTCAGCCAATGTCGAAGCAGCCGAGCCCACCGGAAGCGGAAGTTGCGGCTGCCGTGCCTCGCACTCGTTCTTTGCATAACAACAACAACAACAACAACAGCAGCGTCTCAATATGGTCAAATGGCAAATTACTGTTTTATTGAGAAGACAAATCAGCTTTTAAACGCCATCTTCCGGGAAAAGGTCAGTGTAAACAACGGGTTTCATACATTTAAAGACGTTTGGAGGGTTAATTACATGATTAAAAGAGAAGCTGGTGATTAGCGCTTTAGCATCCAGTCATTTACATCTGTTTCATACAACCACAATTTTCATCAATTTATGATGCATTTTAGATAGAAATCTAAATGCATCTCAGAAATGAAGATGAAGAATATGTTTTGAGTGTTATATTTAGAAATGTAGCTTTTGAATCGTCCATTACTGTCTATTTAATAGTGTCTATCAACACATTTCATTATTTAGAATATAATTCTGATTTAAATAATGAATCTAAAAGGGCATGTATCATTTATTTCGCCTAAATAATGCCTAAATATTATATTTAAGCGGGTTATTTTGAGCTTATTTCAAATCTTCATATACATATTTCTGTGTTTTTCTTTCCTGTTTTTCTAGATATGACAGAAATGGCAGTGGACTGATTTGAGGCCGTTTCACATAGACCTCTGAAGCACAATATTCCTCCCAAGAGACTGTAAAAGCAGGAAGGATTGGATATTCATGCACAGTCTTATTCAGGGTTTTCTTAACCTTGATGTGTCCCGCTGAGATGTCTATAGTGTTAATTCGATGGATATTCGTCCATTGTTTCAGGCATAAATGATCATTTTTCCCTACATGCCCATGAAGGCTGTGTTTCAGCGTAGGCTTCAGAAATTGAAGCATATCAGAGGAGTCCAGCAGTCTGTGTTTAGGTAATTTTGTCTCCTTTGAATCGTCCGGACTCCACATTGTGGTCAAGATGGAGTCCTACCTCTTCCCCTTCGACAGCCTGATCTGTATGCTCTTGGGCATCTCCTTCACGGTGTTGTTCACCCTTCTTCTGGTGTTCATCATCGTACCTGCAATCTTCGGTGTGTCCTTTGGGATCCGCAGACTGTATATGAAGTCCCTCATCAAGCTTTTTGAGGTGAGTGAGTTGATGTTGAGTATGTCTGTCATTTTACAGTAATTTCATTACTCAACAAGAATATCCGAGGAGGTCTGTCTGTGGTGCAGTGGTCTTGTAATATAAGTTGGAAGGTCATTCAGGGAGTCTTTTGCTCTGTGTTTTTACTACTTAGTTCAGTTGCAGTCAGCACTCTTTCCCTTCACGGAGGCTCAAAATAGAACACAGATTCACGATTGACTGAATTAGTGAGTCTGGAGGGTCTGGCTGTCGTTTGACTTTGCCTCACTTTATCCTGTGCTGTCACATATTCTTTCATCTTCAAAACGTTATTGATGACATGCATTGTTGCAGGACTCTGGCAGTTTGGGTCGTTTGAGAGTGGTTTGTAGGGGTGTGAATTTATGGGTGAGATTGTGAATACCATGAGTGCCAGTTTTAGAAACATGTTTCCTCCAGTGGATGTTAGTCTGTTTAATTAAGCACATGAGATGAAAAATCTTTTTGCTTCATATAATCAACATGCAGCGCTTTGTTTGAATTTGTGAAGATGGAAGTCTAAAAAAGTCAATAAATGTTAATCTACCTCTCATTGATGGGTCAGGTACACTACATTTAAAAAATCTGTTGTCAGTCAGTGTGATTTTATTTTAATTTAAAAGAAATGAATACTTTTAAGTAAATATGCATTAAATTGGTTAACAGTAAAGATGTTCAAATAAATGCTGTTCTTTTCAGCATAATAAAAAAATTGCTAAAGGATTATGTGGCACTGAAGACTGGAGTACTGCTGCTGAAAATTCAACTTTGTATAACAGAAAATGTATAAAAATATTAAAGTAGAAAATTGTAAAAATAATTCACAATATTACTGTTTTTACTGTATTTTTCATCAAATCCATGCAGCCTTTGTGAGCACTAGACACTTTCACAAGCGTTAAAACAAATCGTACTGATCCCAAACTTTTGAATGGTAGTGTATACTGAACACGAGCATTCTGAGATAGATTCTGATGCTTTTTGAGATGTTTTGCATCAATATATGTTCATTTAGGAATTAACTTAAGTAATTCTAAATTTTTAATTGGAATATTGAATATTGGAATTAGGAGGACTGGGCGATTTTTCCGATTTTATCGATTAATTCGAATTTAATGTTTTGCCACGATTTTATTTTTTATAAATCGAGAAATCACGATTTTGAATAGAAATATTACCTTACGTTAAGTAAAGAGAAAAGAATGATCCAACCGCATGTCGGCACACGTGATTAACCGCTCACGTGTGATGCACTCTGTGAAGGACCATAAGTAGAAGGTGCTTTTGTGTTGACAAAGATGTGACTTGGGCAGTGGAATAGGAAAAAATGCAGGAATATGGGGATTTAACTTTTAACTTGAGCACCGCATTTTTAGAATGCCGTTTCATGCATGAGATGCTGCAAGAGACACGAGCGCAACAGTCAAACAACAGTCCATGTTTACATTGAGAAAAAAAACAATGGAAAAGCGGCGTAATAGAAAAAAAACCTATAAAGAACTACTACTGTATGTATGATATTTCATGTTTGTATCATGGTGACATCAGGCTGAAAGCTACTGTTCATTGATTTTACAGAACATTTATAGTTAATAATAGTCTACTGGTGTTATACCTTCAGTCATTTTGAATTTGAATTACCTTGACTTTTGAGGGTTTTTTTTTTTTTTAAAGAATTTTCCTTGTATTATTTCTGAACATATAATATGTATAATACAAGTTTGTACAAGACGTAGTTGTAGTTCATGCATCTTTTTTTGCAAAGAAGTGATTTGTTTAACATTTACTTCATGTGTGGTGCACTTGAAATAGAAATGTATTTAACTAGAGGGTTAATAAAGAAAAAGTTACTTGAATCATGTTAAAAATCGAGAATCGGTCAAATGTTCTAAAAAAATAAATAAATCGAGATTTAATTTTTTTGCCGTATCGCCCAGCCCTAATTGGAATATTGGAATAATATAGTTTTTTTTTTTTTTTTTACTTTGCTTAAGCCCTATTGCATGTTTCCACACCCAGAAATGGAGAAACAGTGGCCTGTTTTTGATGCTTGAGGATTCTCTTTTTGGAACTGACAGCAAGTATCAAAGATTTCACTTACTTCAGATAGCGTGACGCAAATCACTAGGTCTAATGCATGATTTAATGCTAAAAAAAATTGCATCCATGCTCTGTAATTGAGATGCTTCAAGAATAATTTTGTTTTTCTAAATTAAAATCAAATCCTGAAGTGCCTAAATGTTCCTAATTGTTAATGCATGCCAGTAAGAGCTCTGTGTGTGACCTAAAATAGATTCTGATGGTTTCCTATGGTGCCACTCTCCTCTCATCCATCTGGACTGATATAGTCACTCTGTCCGACCCTCTCCAGACTCCCTAAGAAACTCCAGATGGCTTTTTTCCAGTGACTAACTTCCCCATACTCTGCTGTCTGGTGACCCTGAACAGGGTAGCGAGATTTAGTCTGACAAGCAGCTTGACTGTTCACTCTTTCCCTAGCCTGACCTTCGCTTCCGCGTCTCCCTGAGTCACAGCATCATCAGCGCCTGCGAGAGTCACTGTTTACTTTCACACAGCGCATGGACATCTTTCCACACTCGGTGCTCAGCTGCTGTCCTTGCTTGACTAATCCACATTAATGATCCCTAAGGGAAAATTCAGATGCAGTAACAGCAACATCAGATGTTGTGTGTACACGTGTACATACATGTGTAGGTATAGATAAAGAAGGCAAAACATAGAAAATATTTACAGGGTTCTTGTGGGTCTTTAACTAGTCTTAATACGTTTTAAATTTATTTTGAGCAAATTTAAGGTAATAAAATCTTAAATATCTGAAATGGTATAACAAAATAACCTCTTCTTTTCAGTGATTCTGTGATTCTCTTCTTTTCAATGGTCACTAACAATCTGTAAAACTCATTTGAAACCTGCATAAAAAAAATTCACTCAGTATTTAATTAAAATGCACTTTCTTGGAGCACTTGACTCAAAAGAATCAGTTCATAAAATGTTCAAAAATATTCATAAAAAATGCATAAAATCTTTTTTCTGGATATTATTAGGAGTTTGGTTACACACTATATCTGGCATTTAATACAACCTTAACTCTTGTAGCTTTGTTGTGGGCCGGCCCTTTCGCAGGAAGGAAAAACTAAGCACTTCATTTAACACATTAAGTATATAGACTAGTATTGGCAAAAAAATCTGTTTATTACTCTTTCTTTAAACACATGATTTTCCTATCAGCAAAATCCAGTATTGATCAACCTCTAATTTGTATGTATGGAAGTATTAGTAGTAGTAAAATCTGGTATTCATGCTTTATTTTGGGATTGTATAAATTTGTTCTTTATGGGCAACAATAAAAAAAAAATGTAATCTTAAAAAAGGTCGTATGTCCTAAATTAGATTTTAAAACCTATGCAGAAACCCTGTATTTAGTTCAGTGTGATGCAGCAGGTTTAAGACAGACGGGTTCTTTTAGCCTGTTCATTTCAATCTGAACTGATTCTTTTAGGTCAAATGCTCCTAGAAACTGTATTTTAAGTAAATATTTGGTTAAATGTTGTTTATTGCTTGTTTCAAATAGGTTTTAAAGGTTTCGTTGTTAGTAATTGACAGATGTTTTGTGAAACATTTTGACCAAATCATTGAAAAGAACTGGTTCAAAAGTCTGTTGAACTGTCAGTGGTTGTGGTTTTCAGGCGTTCTGGCTGAACTCCAGGACCCAGCGAGGACACATGGATCAGCCGTTGTGTTCTCCCCAGTGGTGTTTTGGGCGGCTGGCTGTGAATCTGTGGGATTGGCTCCCCAAAGGCTGTTTACCGCTTGAATGTTGTTTGTTTCCCCATCCTCATGACAGCTGTATGAGGTCTCGTGGGGTCTGGAGTCCAGCCTGCCATTGGGGATACAAAATAAATGTAACATGGTGTAACAAAAGGACGATTAAGTGATTCAATTAAGATGTCGTGACTCGTGTAATGTAATTCCATAATGAAACAGATCATCCATCACCAGAACATGATGAAATGATTCAGTAAATTTTTGCTCCTTTAAATTGTGGAAATACCACAGTTGGAAATATATTATTACTGTTTTGAGGCTTTTTAATGCGATACTACTGTGCACACACCAGGATACTGTGCTGAACTATTACAGTTTGCGATTTACTTAATTTGTGGGACTAATTCTCGTTCTGCTTTCAGTGGGCGACCTTAAGAATGGAGCGAGGAGCCAAGGAGAAGAATCAGCATCTCTACAAACCCTACAGCAATGGTGAAACACTAAAAAGTCATTACCACCAACATCATATCTTCACCATCATCATAACCCTGCTCTTTTTTTTCCGCAGGGATCATTGCTAAAGAGCCAGTGTCCCTCGAACAGGAGATCCAGGACATGAGGCGTGGAGGTGCAGAGCCTGAATTTGATATGTCTGACATCTTCTATTTCTGCCGGCGAGGTGTGGAGAGCATCGTCGATGACGAGGTGACCAAGCGCTTCACGGCAGAGGAGCTGGAGTCCTGGAACCTGCTGACCCGAAGCAACTACAACTTCCACCACATCAGCACCAGGCTCACGGCACTCTGGGGGGTGGGAGTGCTCATCCGCTATGGGTTTCTGCTGCCACTCAGGTGAGAGGAAGATCTGTGGATAGTGCATGAATGCTTTGTGGATGGATATGATTGGTGGTACTTGTGTTTTTTAAATTGGTAATCACTTAAAAGGAGTTGAACTGGCTCTTCAAAGCTTGTGTATTCCTGTTCCTTCTTAAAGACATACTAGCAGATAGATCAGCCTTAAGACTTAAGACAATTTTTCACAGATTTGTAGTCTGGATGAGTTGATAGATTTCACAGAAAGTTGTGTGGTATATATAATTTTTTCTTTTTTTAGCTTCACACTTTAATTTCATCCGGTTGGAGGATATCAAACATTTTAGTGTGTGTTTGTTTGTGATTCTCAGTTGTTTAGTCTGTAATGCCCAGTTTTTCTCTGTAACTATTTACGAATTCAGCAAATGTACACCTAGGCCTGGTTTCACAGACAGGGCTTAGACTAAACCAGGATTAGGCCATAGTTCAATTAGGACATTTGAGTAATTTTAATAAATGTGCCTTAGAAAAAAAAAAAAATTACTGGTGTGCATCTTGAGACAAAACAAAGGCACTGATATATTTTAAGATCAGCCTGTGCAAGTTTCTTTCAGTTGAAACAGGTCAGACTTACATTTTAGTCCAGGACTAGGCTTAAGCCTTGTCTGTGAAACCGGGGGCTAGTGTTTTAATATTTGATCTGGATTATGTCTGAAACTAATGTGTAGTGTGTTTCAGTGAGAAATAGCCAAAGTTCTGTGTGGCACAATTCCAAACCTTAAAAACAGACGTAGGTCAGCGGTTTTAAACTGTCAGCAATTTTAAACCATCAGCATTTTTAAGGCTTACAGGTGCCAAATGCTAAGTGCTCAAGGTTAAACGGACATCTCATATTTTTATTCAAAAGAACTATGCTGAAGAAATGTGCAAGTCACCTGGGGCTGTTCGTAAGCTTCACTAGCCCGGGACATTTACTCTAATGCAGACATAATATTCGTGCAGTGATTATGCTAAGCATTATTAGATTTTGTTTTGAACATTTTCTGTGTTGCTCTTAACAGGGTCACGCTTGCTTTCACCGGTGTCGGTCTTCTCGTGGTTCTGACGTCAATTGTTGGACTGTTTCCAAATGGAAGGTATGTCTGAAGGTTTAACACCTGAAGCTGTAGTGTTGTGATTTAAAACATCACAGTAGACTATGACTGTCTGTCCTGTGATGCACCAGTTTTAAACAAAAATTGATATAAACTACCATTCAAAAGTTTGCAGTCAGTAAGATTAAAAAAAAAAAAAAAAAAAAAAACTTTTATTCAGCAAGGATGAATTAAATTTAACTAAAGTGACAGTAAAGACTTTTATAGTGATAAAATAAGATTTCTATTTCAAATAAATGTACTTGTGAACATTCTATTAATCAAAGAATCCTGAGAGAGAAATGTTTCCACAAAAATATTACACAGCAAGTGTTTTCAACATTGATAATAAAAAAAAGTTTCTTGAGCACCAAATCAGCATATTAGAATGATTTCTGAAGGATCATGTGACACTGAAGTCTGGAGTAATGATGCTGAAAATTCAGCTCTACATCACAGGAATAAATGGTAAATGTGTAATATTAACACTGATGTCTGTGCTCTAATGGGCAGAATGAAGAATTATCTCAGTGACAAGGTTCATCTGATGTGTTACCGGATCTGTGTAAGAGCCCTCACGGCCATCATCACCTACCATGACAGGTACTGGCACATAAACACTACCATATGCCAATATTAAACACTATTAGAGTTTTATTTTCCATATTTATTAGTATTCACTTCCCTTTTTTTTTGGCTTGAAGTGAGAACAAACCCAAAAACGGAGGAATCTGTGTGGCCAATCACACCTCACCTATTGACGTCATCATTCTGGCCAGTGACGGATGCTACGCTATGGTAGTGTGATGTTTGTGTTGATGATTTAGGTTCAGTGTTGATATTGAATGCATTAACTCTGTCTCTCTGTGTGAATCAGGTGGGTCAGGTCCATGGTGGTCTGATGGGGGTCATTCAGAGGGCGATGGTGAAGGCCTGTCCTCACATCTGGTTTGAGAGGTCTGAAGTGAAGGACCGACACCTAGTGGCCAAACGGTAACATTGAATTTCTCTCACAAATATTCACCTCCTCCAATTTGCAGTTACGTTTTGAATATTTCTGTTTGTCACAAACGAATTAAATTTTTTTTTTAGATTGAGTGACCACATTGCAGACAAAAGCAAACTGCCAATCCTCATATTCCCAGAGGGTGAGTGTTAGAACTCCTGCTTATATTACCATTTCATACTGAAGTATATGATTATATGTGGAATAAATACACTTTTTTTTGTCATTTCTAAAGGAACTTGTATCAACAACACTTCAGTCATGATGTTCAAGAAGGGAAGCTTTGAGATCGGCTGCAGAGTTTACCCTGTGGCAATAAAGGTAAGAACAAACTCCTTTTTTCTGTTATATGCTATCTTTGTTGCTGATAAAGTGTTTTTACATGACTTTGGCTGTTATTTTGGCAGTATGACCCTCGTTTTGGTGACGCGTTCTGGAACAGCAGTAAGTTTGGGATGGTGAACTACCTGCTGCGCATGATGAGCAGTTGGGCCATTGTGTGTAGCGTCTGGTACCTTCCACCAATGAGCCGTATGGTGAGTGGTGAAGCTTTGAAAGAGACGTATATTTCATTATATATACACTACTGTTCAAAAGTTTGGGGTCAGTAAGATTTTCGAAGAAATTAATACTTTTATTGAGCAAGGATGCATTAAATTGATCAAACGTGACAGTAAAGATTTCTATTTCAAATAAATGTTGTTCCTTTGAACTTTCTATTAATCCAAGAAAACATGAAAAAATATAACCACAAAAATATTAAGCAGCGCAACTGTTTTCAACATTGATAAAAAGAAGAAAAGTTTCTTGAGCAGCAAATCAGCATATTATGATTTCTGAAGGATCATGTGACACTGAAGACTGGAGTAATGATGCTGAAAATTCACCTGTGCATCACAGGAATAAACAATATTTTAAAATATGCTAAAAAAACTAAATGGTTATTTTGGATTGTAATAATATTTCACAATTTTACCCAAACTTGTGAACAGTGGTGTGTTTTTCTTTTCAAACCTCTTGGAGTATTTTGGAGCTTTTTAGTCACCCGTCACTATATTTAGGTGAGTTTTAAATTCTTATTTTTACAGGAAGGGGAGGACGCTGTACAGTTTGCCAATAGGGTCAAAGCAGCCATCGCTAGAAAGGGAGGACTGGCAGACTTATTGTGGTGAGCTCCTCTTTAAAGAGTGTCAAACACACTAGTGACTAAAAGAATGTGCATTGACATTTTAAAATGAAATGAAGCGCAAAGCTTTTGTGTTTTGCATGTTCACAGGGATGGCGGTTTAAAACGGGGAAAAGTCAAAGAAGTTTTCAAGGAGGAGCAGCAGAAACTTTACAGCAAGGTTTTAGTGGGCAGCAGTGAAGACTGCAGTCGCTCTTGAAGGGAGGCAGCTGTCTCCTTGACTTTACACGTGCTGCTCAGTGCTCACGGCGAGAGCCTGGAACCTCAGCGGATGCCGTGCGGCCCTACACTGGCCCCTTCCTGAACCCGCTCAGACTGAACTGTAGAGGTGAACTGATGAAGTCATTGTGAGTTGGTGGAAAAACGGTGTTGCCAGACCATCAGCTCACTGCTGCACCTCAGGAGCTTTTGCATCATTGCACGATTGTCTCTGGCATTCAATTCTTGGGCTGACTATGATTTCAGTTTGGAGTAAGAGTTACATATGGCATACTTGAGTGATTTTTTTTTTTCCTTCACAGTCTGTTACAGTTTTGAATATTTGTGCTCTGACTGTTACTATAATGCATGATGTCCCAGGAGAAGAAAGAGTGGAAGAGTTTGAAGTAATTTATTTAAGCTTGGAAAAAAGAAAAAGTGAAAGGATGGTGTGCGTAGAACTTTAGTGTTGGTAGAGCCATGAAGAATAATGTCTGTTACGTGTTTAGCTGCTCAACATTCATCTCCTAATGGCAGCCTCTCTAGTGTGCTCTTCATTCTGTTTTTTTAATAAAATGTTTTTAAACAATGTGACATCATATCTACATTTGAATTTGTACATTCAAAATATTCTTTCAGACATTTTCAAACATCGAAATGTTAATGCCTAACCATTTAGGAAAGACATTGTTTTTTTTATCTATCTATCTATCTATCTATCTATCTGTCTGTCTGTCTGTCTGTCTGTCTGTCTATGTCTGTTTGTCTGTCTGTCTCTCTGTCGCTCTGTCTCTCTGTCTGTCTCTCTGTCTAGTACAAAAGTTGCGACCTTTTTGTCTCACAGTTCGGACTTAGATTTCTCAGAATTGCGGGTTATTATCTCGCAGTTCTTTCTTTTTGTGCCAATTGTAAGATATAAAATTGCAGCTGTGAGAAAAAAAAGTCAGAATTGTGAGTTAAGTTGCAATTACCTACCTGTTTATTTATATTCCGTAGTGGGGGAAAAATAATTACGAAATGTAAATTCAGAGTAAAAAAAAAAAGAAACCCAGAATATCACGAATTTTGGGCTTTTTTCTCAGAAAAAAAAATGCTGAGATTGTGTAATATAAACTCAGAACTGCGAGAATAAAAGTCAGAATTGTAAGGTAAAACGTCGCTATTTATTTTTATACGTGGAATATATATAGTGGAATAAAAAGAGGCACGTTTTTAAAAAGTTGAACCATTTTTAACTGGAACGGCGCGTTTTTAGAACACCGTGACAAGAGAGAGCGCGAAAAGTAATGGTTGAACCATAGGTCGAACACTTGAGCCTAGAAAAACAGGAAAGAAGTTCTTTGTGAACGGCGTATTAGCCGGCCCGGGACGTCCCGTATTTTGGGCCTAATTGATTTGTCCTGTACGGCTCCGCGCTGCCGTTTGAACTGAGGCCTTTATACAGCGATCTGTCGCGCCACAACAAAGAGACATTTATTGTTTGAATTTCCTGAAAAAAAACGGCATAATTTGAAAGATGAGACTTTGTTTCTTATCAAAGTAACAATATATAAAACTGGAAGTTTCCAATGAAGTTTCACTCAGGCAGTGGTAAAAACAATGGTATATTTGTTCGGAACACATGTGTATCAAACCAAAAGCCCTGTACCGAAAATTTTCGGTATGGATATGTATACTGTAACTAGGGTTGCCAACCGTCCCGTATTAGCCGGGACGTCCCGTATTTTGGGCCTAATTGATTTGTCCCGTACGTGACCTCCCTTGTCCCGTTTTTTGACTGCTACGCTGATCTAACCACTGACTGATACAACAGCATCAGTGCTGATCACTATACGTTAAGTCAGTGTTTCCCAACCTTACTTATTAAATTTATCTGTGGTCTTCTATTTTCCAGAAGCTGCAATCAGCTGAGAACATCATGTGCAGATGTTCATGGGTGGTGTTCCACACAGAGCCTCCATATCTCTAAGCTCCAGAGGAACTTCAAAAATACACGACTGACCCATTTAGCCTTACTGGCACAGGCCGGAGTAAACACAAACCAACTTTGCTGTTCTGAAAGGGCATTCAAATTGAAGGCTTGTGGCAGACACATGACATTTCGAGGGAATTTGACAGGTCCACCATCATGGGGGTTTGGTATCTGTGGAGGAAGAGACTTCAGGAGAACCCTGACTGTCTCAAAGGTGAGTTAAAGATATTTGGCCCACATTTTCTTATGAACAAAATATTGAAAGTGTTTAGAATAAGATGGTCTTGATGCCTTTGGTTTATGGTGTGTTAAGGAGCTGTGAGGACATATCGTGTTTTGTCAGGTTGGTGAAGGTAGCTGAGCAGATGATGCTGGACTACAGGTGGGGGACATTATACTGGAGATTAATGGTCAGGACACTGGAGCTATGTTGAATATGGAGGCTCAGAACAAAATGAAGACATCTGAATATCAGCTGTTGCTTCTTATTGAAAGGTGGTAACATAAAGTGAAATAATATGACTTTGCTTTGGCAGCATTACATACGTTCTTTACATCACAAAAGTCTGATTACCGTACTATAATGCAGAATAAAATATTAGGCTAAGTTATAAAGAAATTCAGTTTTATATTATTTAATTAAAAATGTAATTTTGTGTTATTCATTAAAAAATGAATCATACAAATTTAGAATTATCATTGAGAATAAAGAGAATTACAGTTAAACTGAAAAAGCTGAGAGTTACACAAAACACGACTGAGAATTTGGGATAAACCCAGCTAACAAAAATATGTTCTAAGAACTTTTTGCTAAGGTTCCTAATAAGTTATAAAATCGTTATTTCAGAATGTTCAAAACATAGTTTTTTTTTATTGAATTACATTTTTTTTTTTCTTGGTTATGCAAATATTAAGGGAACCTTCCACATCCAACTAAAATATTTAGAGTAAAAACGTTACATGAACGATAGATAATTATATTTTTGTAAATAACATTTTGAGAACATTAATAAAGACCAGATAACTTTGAATAAACGTTCTATTAATGTTATTGGAAGAATGTTTGTTCATAACTTTGAGAACCTTGCCAAACGTTCTGAAAATGTTCACTGGTAACTGATTGTCAAATACACAGTGCAAAAAATATGAATGGTCCTAAAAGATACATAAATAAAATATGCTAAATTAAACTAAACTAAAATAATATGATATATTATAATATAATATCGTATCATATCATATAAAAAAGTGAATGTTTGCAAACACTGGTGTGTGATGCTTTTTCGCTGAAACCCAGAATAAGTTTCTTATTATCTTACAGACCTGCAAAAACAGACATCATACAGCGCTGCATTCACCTTTATCCAAGACTTCCTGTTAATTCGGTTAGTTATTCACACAGTTAACTGACCAGCTCTTTGTGAACATAATATTAATGTTAAATGTTGCTACAGTGAAGGCCCATTCAGTTTGTTTGAATAATACTAGAGAGAACGATCCTGTTTTGTGTGTTGAAACTTCCTGCTGTTCTCTTTCAACCCAGGAGCCCTCAGTCTGGCCAAAGCAAACCCATGAGTCGGGACAGGGCCAGTCCAAGAGCTTAGTGCATCAGAACCATACTGAGATGTCTTCAAACTCTTTCACATGTGTTTCTCATTGTTCATGTGTTCAGCAGTTCTCAAAGCTTCAGAGCCCCACTGGAGAGAAACTACAGTCCAGAGCAGCTGAAGCAACACGATATGTGGGAACATGCAAGTAGTAAATTTACATTGTAGTGATGTTTGGCTTGAATTCAAGTTTATACATTTACCATAAAATGGACAAAACCTATTGTTCAAGTCTTTTGAAGGCTTTTTGCTGCCATCTTGTGGTCCAGTAAAAAAAAAACCAAGCCTAATCTGAAGAAATATTTTTTAATCCCTTGTTTTATTGGCAGTGTTATTTAAGTATCATTGATATACTATTGTAGTTTTTTTTAAATTATTTGTCTATTTGTTTATTTTGATTTTAATTTTAGTTAAAGTTTTTGTAATCTTGTTTTTTTAGTTTTAGTTTATTTAATTTTAGTATTTTTTTTAATTTTAACAGTTTAACAGTTTTAAACATCAATGAGAAATGTTGCCTTGGAAACTAGCTAAAAAAAGTTATTTTATTTCATTTAATGTTTTTTTTTAATTTCTAGTCTTTTTTAGATTTATTTATTTACTTATTTATGGTTTTAGTTTTAGTTAACAAACATAACCCTAATTGTTTATTGGTTGCAGGAGTCCACCACAGGGCATAACTCTGCATCTGATTGTATCCATAACAGTGGCATATATCATGTTTGGAATACTAATGTACTATTGTCTGCATACTTCACATTATAGGCATACTATTAAAAAATATCCATAGTTTATAGTGGTTCACATACTGTTTTTCTAAATGGTATGATAAAATGTAATTTATTCCTGTGTATTCCAGTCTTCAGTGTCACATGATTCTTCAAAAATATGAATGGTCCTAAAAGATACATAAATAAAATATGCTAAATTAAACTAAACTAAAATAATATGATATATTATAATATAATATCGTATCATATCATATAAAAAAGTGAATGTTTGCAAACACTGGTGTGTGATGCTTTTTCGCTGAAACCCAGAATAAGTTTCTTATTATCTTACAGACCTGCAAAAACAGACATCATACAGCGCTGCATTCACCTTTATCCAAGACTTCCTGTTAATTCGGTTAGTTATTCACACAGTTAACTGACCAGCTCTTTGTGAACATAATATTAATGTTAAATGTTGCTACAGTGAAGGCCCATTCAGTTTGTTTGAATAATACTAGAGAGAACGATCCTGTTTTGTGTGTTGAAACTTCCTGCTGTTCTCTTTCAACCCAGGAGCCCTCAGTCTGGCCAAAGCAAACCCATGAGTCGGGACAGGGCCAGTCCAAGAGCTTAGTGCATCAGAACCATACTGAGATGTCTTCAAACTCTTTCACATGTGTTTCTCATTGTTCATGTGTTCAGCAGTTCTCAAAGCTTCAGAGCCCCACTGGAGAGAAACTACAGTCCAGAGCAGCTGAAGCAACACGATATGTGGGAACATGCAAGTAGTAAATTTACATTGTAGTGATGTTTGGCTTGAATTCAAGTTTATACATTTACCATAAAATGGACAAAACCTATTGTTCAAGTCTTTTGAAGGCTTTTTGCTGCCATCTTGTGGTCCAGTAAAAAAAAAACCAAGCCTAATCTGAAGAAATATTTTTTAATCCCTTGTTTTATTGGCAGTGTTATTTAAGTATCATTGATATACTATTGTAGTTTTTTTTAAATTATTTGTCTATTTGTTTATTTTGATTTTAATTTTAGTTAAAGTTTTTGTAATCTTGTTTTTTTAGTTTTAGTTTATTTAATTTTAGTATTTTTTTTAATTTTAACAGTTTAACAGTTTTAAACATCAATGAGAAATGTTGCCTTGGAAACTAGCTAAAAAAAGTTATTTTATTTCATTTAATGTTTTTTTTTAATTTCTAGTCTTTTTTAGATTTATTTATTTACTTATTTATGGTTTTAGTTTTAGTTAACAAACATAACCCTAATTGTTTATTGGTTGCAGGAGTCCACCACAGGGCATAACTCTGCATCTGATTGTATCCATAACAGTGGCATATATCATGTTTGGAATACTAATGTACTATTGTCTGCATACTTCACATTATAGGCATACTATTAAAAAATATCCATAGTTTATAGTGGTTCACATACTGTTTTTCTAAATGGTATGATAAAATGTAATTTATTCCTGTGTATTCCAGTCTTCAGTGTCACATGATTCTTCAGAAATCATTCTAATATGCTGATTTGTTGCTCAAGAAGCATTTCTTCTACGAATGTTACAGTCAATATTTAATGTTTTTAAGTTTTATATTGATATTTAATATTAATATCTTTGTGGAAATCTTGATACTTTTTTCTCAGGACAAAGAACAGCATGTATTTGAAATCAAAATCTTTTGTAACATTATAAATGTTTTTACTGTCATATTTAATCAGTTTAATGCATCCTTGCTGAATAAAATGATTCATCCAAGCATATAGCCCATGCCATTTTGTCCCATTCCTGTTGAACTCACATTGCTGTTTGACTGTTGTCTCAGGGTGAGTTTTAATGATCCAGTTTGGAGCTACGGGCCTGTTGACCCTGAAGAGCTGATGAGAATCAAGAGAAGGCAAGTTCAACCTCAGCAGCCCAGACAGTCCAACACTTTCAGAATACTACAAGAAAGACTAGAACGTGTGTTGTATCATTTTTTTATTAAATTTCAGTTTTAGTTATATTAGTACACAAAATTAAAATGGGAAATTTGCCTTGCCAACTAGCTGAAAATTTTACTTTTTCAATATTTTATTTCAGTTAATGTTTATTTTATTTCAAATAACAAAAAATGTTTTTTTATGGTATAATAGCACTGTTTTTTTTGTAAGTATATTTCATGGTCATGTTTTTTTTTATGATGCTCATAAAAATGCAATTGCTCCAAAACTTTTATAATAGTTGCAAACATATAATTCATTCAGAGTCTTGTTTTACTCTATACAGTACAAAAGGAGAAATGATCTCTCTAATCAGTGAAAGTGGATGGTGACCAGGATTATCAAAAAGGACAAAGAAGCACCATAAAAGCATAATAAACAGTCCTGAAATCTTCTGATAGCTTTGTGTGAAGAACACACTGACATTTAAGTCATATTTAATAAAAAGTCTGCCTTAAAGTGATAGTCCACCCAAAAATAATTTACGCATCAAGTCATTCCAAAACTATGGAAGTCAATGGGACCCGGAACCAGCAACATTCTTCAAAATATCTTCTGCAGAATGACATGAGGGTGAGTAAATGATAGAATTGATATTTTTGGCAGTATTATTTCTTTCTGCATGTGTTGTTTGTCCTCTCTAGAGGGCAGTATTTTCTCATGTTTCACTATTGCATTGCAATAATTGAATACCTGCATTTTCTGACTTTTAGCTGTTAATTTAGCTCTCAGTTAATGTCTGGCATCTGTGTGAAAGAGATGACATCACTAGAATGTGTCCCACAGCTATAACATAGAAAAAAAATAGTATTCCATTACATAAAATGCCTTTTTATTATTTTACTGCTGTGGCACGAATAGCAATTGACCTCAGTAGCCTGCAGTCTGACCTAATTGTATTATGTAAAGGAATACAGTGATAGAGAGTTGTTAAAGGGATGTGTCCTGTTGACTTCCACTCCCCATGCAGAACTATGAAGGCCCTGAATGACAGCTTTCAGGAACAATACAAACACGCATTAACCTCATGAAGGAACATGGTGTTTGTTCACGTCATGTTTATTATTAAAACCTTAAATGACAATGGAGATTCATCAGTAATGAATGATGGGGACTGTGTTAATACCTGGTGTTTTGTTTACCCAACTGTGGAAAAACAACAGATTAATGTACAATTATGAATTATGAAACAAGTCAAATAGATTTTTCTATTGCACTTTATACAATACAGATTGTTTCAAAGCAGATCCACAGAAATGACTTCAATCTCAGCTGTAAAGCAGCTCTATAGAAGACAGTGGTATTGTTTTTGTCTAATCTGCCTCTATTTTAGGTCATTATACATATTTTTTTATAAAATGGGTGGCAGTGTTTGTTTCAGTATCTTAAATTCCTTATTTCTGTTGGTTTGCTTTATATATCAGAGTGACGACTGTGTTATTTGCAGAAATGCCATCACAGTCTTTCTTTTTTAGATTTAAAACTCTTTTGCAATAAAAAGACAAATGTGTGTTCCCGTTTTTCATGAATATTTAGAACTGGTCACTGCCAGCATGACAATTGAGTATAATTGTAGCTTTGTGCCACAGAGCTCTACAGTTCTCTAATGTCTAAATTTAGTCATGGGACATTTTAATTACACATCTCTATTAAATTTTCATAATTGAAAGGAGCATTATAGAATTGCTATTATAATTATTAAAAAAATACAAATGTCTCTATGCACTCATTGTGTGAGTTTTTTCATAAAAATTTTATGGGTCCCAAACACTAATGAGTTATCTGTGCGGGATATTAATATTTATTTATTTATGCTAACAACAAGATATTAGTTAGCAGCATTAGTCAGGGTTTAATTTAGAATTTAGGCCTTATGTCAATAATATATATATATATATATATATATATATATATGTGTGTGTGTGTGTGTGGCCTATTTTATATAGGCCTATATATATTATGTATGTATATGTATACGTGTGTGTGTGTGTGTGTGTGTGTGTGTGTGTGTGTGTGTGTGTGTGTGTGTGTGTGTAT
>NW_015549598.1:296022-296264 GCF_001515605.1 Sinocyclocheilus anshuiensis | reverse complement strand
AGCCAAGGATAAGTTCTCCACCTCGGTGGAGAAAAGCGTCGCGCCGGTGTGGAAAGAGGAGGCCGCGTTCGACCTACCGCTCTTTCACCCCAGTAACGCGGAGCGCTGCACCCTACAGGTGTGTGTGATGCACCGGGCTCTGATGGGACCCGATAAAATGCTCGGACAGGCGACCATCAACCTCCTGGAACTCCAAGACAATAAATCCCGTAATAAAACAGAGTGAGTGAACATTACATATA
>NW_015549598.1:294148-294393 GCF_001515605.1 Sinocyclocheilus anshuiensis | reverse complement strand
CTTTGGCTTTGACATATTGAAACTTCTCGCTGGGCAGGACAGCTCGCACCTCCTGTTGACTTTTCAGTCCTAACTGAGACGGGTTGGGTTTTCACAGAAATGTCTCTGGCAGAGCAAAGCCAGCAGTGGTTTCCCACCAGTGTGCAGGTAACGGTGCTCCAGGCGAGGGGTTTGCGGATCAAAGGGAAGAATGGCACTAACGACGCGTACGCCATCATGCAGGTAGCCAAGGATAAGTTCTCCAC
>NW_015549598.1:287570-291610 GCF_001515605.1 Sinocyclocheilus anshuiensis | reverse complement strand
TATATATATATATATATATATATATGTGTGTGTGTGTGTGTGTGTGTGTGTGTGTGTGTGTGTGTGTGTACACACAAATTTTAGCTTCATTTTTAATTTATTTATATGCAACAGTTCTGGTCCTCATATATAAATTATATATATATATATATATATATGTTTTGCCATTATTTATATATATATATATATAATGGCAAAACATAAAGGCCCTTCTCAAGTGCATCTGACTTTTCTCAGCTTCTTATAAGTGTTTGGACACTTCAACAAGAATACTTCTGTGCTGAAAGATGGCATCAAACCTTCCTTATGTGGAAATAATGAACTGAGCTTTGAATGTTCTTGGATTTGCTCATGGTAGACCGAAAGGACCAGGGTGGTATTTTTTCCCTCAACCAGAGACGTCACAGACCTCCACAAGCGACTCAGTATTGAGTTTTTACAGAAGATGTTTTCTTAAGGATCAGATTCCTAGTGGAATGCGGAGGCAATTGTAATAAGATAAAACCAAAAAAATAATCGCTTGGACCGGTTTAAATTCCTCTTTTCCTCCATCTTATTTTAATGAAATTCCTTTAGCATTCCTTTGGAATGTTTGTTAAAGGTCAGTGCAAATCTGTTTGACTGGATCGGGTGGTTATCCATCTCACTGTAATCCAGGGCCGCACGGTCTACATTATGCACAGACATCATGAATAAATTAGTTTAGCTCTAGACATCATTGTAACATCAGTCACTGTAAGCAAAGTGTTTTTGACTGCAATTTACAAAGTACTGCATAAATCCATCACAGCATTCTGACCTTGGATTTGAAGAGCTTGTGTTTCTTCACCTGCTCTCTGAATGACTTCCATTGTTTGCTTGTAAATGCTCAAAGCTTTTGATTAGAACCTGCCTGGTCATTTTCATTTCAAGACCTAATTCAGTCTTCTGCACAAAGGCAGCCAGCGCTTGTCTGGCCTTCTGCCGAATAATTCTTTTGCTCTATACGTTTAGCTGACAGTTGAGTCAGAATGAAAGCTGTTTTCTAATTAACTAGGCCACCAGAGAGCTCTGCTCCTGGGTTTTTTTGGGTCTGACTTAGACATTTCCTGTTGTCAAGTGATAGAGCTTATTATGCCAAGTAAGTCGTATCTTGTCCTGTAACCGTGTGGGCTGCTGCTCCCCAAGGTCAGAGGAACCGGAAACTCACTCAGGTCTCTCTAAGTAAGACGACTCTCATATGAAACTGGACCTCGGTGTTTCTTGTAAACCGATCTGCAGTTCTGATGGTGATTTTGAAGTTTGATCTCTCGGGGTGTGTGTAAGATTGACAGTCTTGTGGTTGACATCAACAGGGTGCTAGAAATCATCACTTTAATTTGATGTCACTCTTTTTATGTTAGGAACAGCTTGGTCATTTGAATATTCCAGGTTCAGTGTGAGTTGAGCTTTCACTTTCCACTTGTTCTTTCTTTTCTTTAAATAAAAAAAGCAAAATCAAGGTTATGATGAGGCTCTTATGATACAAGTGAATGGGCCAATATTTGGAGGATTTAAAAGCAGAAGTGTGAAGCTTTGAATTCTACTCTTAACACGTTTATTATTTGAGGTGCAGAGCTGTTTAAATGGCAATCAAGTAAATCAATTTAACACTTCTCATGGCTTGAAAGTGAGTATTTTGAGTATTTTAATTTGGTACCACCATTCACGTTTATTGTAAGTGCAACCTATATTAGTGTTTTTTTGTTTTGTTTTTGTGGTAATCGACATTATGCCACATCAATTAAGCATAGCTTCTATTGAACTCGGAATATTGTTTTAATTTCCGTGGCGCTGATTCGTTCTTTCTGCCTAGATGAATCAGAAGACTTTAATTACTTCCTGTTCTTCTCATTGTCGTCAGTTTCACTGATCTTCAGTATTTTTTAATCTATTGCTCCCAGAACTAGTTCCTGGTTTTTCTTTTACTGTAACCGATTGAAATTGTAATTTTTCTAAAAAATAAAGTGTATTGCTTGTAATTAATAATATTTCGTGTATTATTAATACTTTTATTAAGCAAAAGTGCATTAAATTGATCAAAAATGACAGTTAAGACATTAATGATATTATAAAAAAATCTATTTCAAATAAATGCTGTTCTTTCTCTATTCATCAAAGAATCCTGAAACATAATATACGAAGCACAACAGTTTTCAACTGTGATAGTAATAAATGTTTCTTGAGCAGTAAATCAGCATATTATTATGATTTCTGAAGGATCATGTGACACTGAAGACTGGAGTAATGATGCTGAAAATTCAGCTTTGCCATCACAGGAATAAATTATATTTTTAAATATATTTAAATAGAAAACAGTTATTTTAAATTGTAATAATGTATAAAATAATATATAAATATTGCTTTTCACTATATTTTTGATCAAATAAATGCAGCCTTGTTGAACAAAAGAGACTCCTTTCAAAGACATAAAAATCGTACAGATCCCAAACTTTTGAACAGTATAGTGTATGCATTTTAACAACCCTCAGAACCTTAATATTAGGTTTTGGCATGTAACTCGCACACCTTTGTGCACTTTTTCTTACACTCAAATTTCCCCTGTTATATTGTGCAGTCATTTAAACAAAACAGTATTTTGGAGAAGGTTAAATGTATAACATCCCTTTTCTGGCGTCTGATTGCTCTGTTTGTGCCCCAGTTCTCTCTCAGGCTTTGACGTACGTGACATGCGTTGCCTGATAACTCAGTTTCTCTTAGCATGGCATAAAGTCAAGGCTTGTCAACTGCTTCAGACTTCAAAGTCGAGAAAACACTTTCTCTCAGTCACACATATAGAGGATGCTTCAGAGGATGTGCCTTAAATATGTTAAACGCTTCATGCTAATACAGAAGGCATCAGCCGTTTGATTCTGCGTGACCTCATGCTGACATGTTATCACACAGGAGCTCTTTCCTGATTCGAGGCAGAATGGGAGCACGTCACCTGTCTGCTCCGACCGTCACCTAACAAAGTTGACATTGATTGTATAGTGTTAAATTCAACGTCTTTTATATCAGCAGAAATAATTCAATATTATGTGAACTTGGATATTGAATCCTTCATGTTGTCAAAAGTAATGTTTTGCCAGTTGGAAGTATCAACACAATTCCATGTTGTATGTCACATGATAGAAATGTGTCCAGTTATCTAAGCTTCATACATATTTTGTTGAATATCTTACAGCAAGTGAATTTAAACTTTATATTGTTGAGCTTAGGCAAGGTTCCTGCGCTGCTGCATGTGATAAAACAGTCCTGTCACATAACGCACTTATCAGTGCACTGGCACATGCAGGAAGTCAAGCTGCTGAGAGACACACTGGAACAATGAAACATCCAGTGCTGATTCATCTGATGCTGCCTTCACTTCCTGTCAGGGCACAGCTGTTGTTGAGGATCTTTCAGGGCGAAACAGATGAGTTTGTCAAGAACTTTGCTTATTAAAGGGTTAGTTCACCCAAAAATGAAAATTAGCTTGTGTTTTACTTGCCCTCGAAGCATCCTAGGTGTATATGATTTTCTTCTTTCAGACGAATCCAGTCGGAGTTATATTAAAAATTGTCCTGGCTATTCCAAGCTCTATCATTGCAGTCAGCGGGTGTTGCAGTTGAACAGTCCACAAGTCGTCAAATAAAGCTCGCGCATCCATAATAAAACGTGCCTCACACGGCTCCCGGGGGTGAATAAAGGCCTCCTGTAGCGAATCCATGAGTTTTTGTAAGAAAAATATCCATATTTCAAACGTAATAAACACTTTTCTCAGTTTCCTGCACTGCTGCATGTGATAAAACAGTCCTGTCACATAACGCACTTATCAGTGCACTGGCACATGCAGGAAGTCAAGCTGCTGAGAGACACACTGGAACAATGAAACATCCAGTGCTGATTCATCTGATGCTGCCTTCACTTCCTGTCAGGGCACAGCTGTTGTTGAGGATCTTTCAGGGCGAAACAGATGAGTTTGTCAAGAACTTTGCTTATTAAAGGGTTAGTTCACCCAAAAATGAAAATTAGCTTGT
>NW_015549598.1:280792-287212 GCF_001515605.1 Sinocyclocheilus anshuiensis | reverse complement strand
AGGAAGCAAAGTTTCCTTACTTTAGCAAAGGAAAACCAGTCTCCTCTTGGTTTATATCGAAATCCTCCGACATTTTTCTTTACAAATCCTCGGTTTGTACTTCTAATTCGTGACCGGCGTTTTGTTTTGTTCTCTCTCCGCATTCATCACTAATCACGCAACGCCGACGTACTACGTCATCCGCCGTAACGGCTTCCGCGTATGACAGATACCGGAAGTTAGAGAAAAGTGTTTATTACGTTTGAAATATGGATATTTTTCTTACAAAAACTCGTGGATTCGCTACAGGAGGCCTTTATTCATCCCCCGGAGCCGTGTGAGGCACGTTTTATTATGAATGCGCAAGCTTTATTTGACGACTTGTGGACTGTTCAACTGCAACACCCACTGACTGCAATGATAGAGCTTGAAATAGCCAGGACAATTTTTAATATAACTCCGACTGGATTCGTCTGAAAGAAGAAAATCATATACACCTAGGATGCTTCGAGGGTAAGTAAAACACAAGCTAATTTTCATTTTTGGGTGAACTAACCCTTTAAAGTCTTTTATTTTTTATTTATTTATTTTTTATCTTACCTGACTCTAGGGTACAAAATATGGCCTGAAAGTCATTTTTTTCCCCTCTTTCAATGAATGGTCAATAAATAGAGGCATTTAAGCAGACTTTTAATAAAAAAAAATAGCTGATTTTCATGTTAGGGTAATATTTTGTATATAATAGCTTATCAAGCTTAAATGGTCTAAAACTCATCTTAAACCAGGCAACACCCTTTTGCAACTTCCCTCCTATGACCAGAACTGTAATCATAATGCAACTTCTGTGCAGTTCACAGTCATCTGAGTGACATCACAGCAGAAGCTGCTTGTTTGCATCAGTGCGGTTCTATGGGTTTGAGGTGTCGTCCGAACATGTCATGTCAAATGAGCACCTCCTGTATGTGCAGAGCTGTTTCTCTTGTCATTGTGTAATTACTTAGCATTAAAAAAATGTGGTTTAACAGCTTTTATTGTTTAAGGGCATAATTGTGATCGCTTGTGGTTCACTCCTTCCAGGATTTGATTCAGCAACTTTCTGGTTACCAGCCCTTTAACCACTTCTATTTTACACTCTGAAATTCCTGTTTTACAACCCTGATTGCAGTTATTCAGACTCGGTTTAATGGTTAGTAAAGTCTAAAAACTCTACCATG
Source organism: Sinocyclocheilus anshuiensis (assembly GCF_001515605.1). NCBI lineage: Eukaryota > Metazoa > Chordata > Actinopteri > Cypriniformes > Cyprinidae > Sinocyclocheilus > Sinocyclocheilus anshuiensis. The sequence goes on along the minus strand of NW_015549598.1, from coordinate 286,019 downwards.
TTGAATTGTAGAATGTTTGCATGTAATTGTTAAAATGTGGTCAAGCAACATATTGAAAACCTGGTGGTAAAATATTTACAGAATATTCAATATTATTCTTTTGGCTATATAGTTGTGGTCAATATTTTACATACACTTTGCAGTATCTGCAAAACGTTAATTATTTTACCAAAATAATATGGGATCATGCAAAATGCATGTTATTTTTTATTTAGTACTGACCTGAATAAGATATTTCACATAAAGGACGTTTACATCTCTCTCTGAAAAAAAAAAAAGCTTTTTAAGCCATTTCAGAGAAAATAAATAAATATTACAGACAAAATTGAGTTGCTTTTTGCTGTATTGTTTATCTCAACTAGTTAGTTTGTTATTCTCTGATGCAAATATGTGCTTTGTAATGGTGCTAAATGTTATAGAGGCGTAGGCAGATGGCAAGAATCATTCGCTAATTGTCCCAGGGTGCGTTGCTATATTTAGCTCATTGCAGTATTATTTAGCAGATAGCCACAAAGTCATTTAAACACACGCCCAACATGTTATTTTCTCTGTAGTATTAGCATTGCATTACTCACTGTGTCCAGTGCGCTTTCTGTCTGCATAAACACTAAAGTAGCAGCTGCTGTTGAAGAGGCTGGTTGAAAAACAAGACGGTTAATAGTTACTGTATTGAGATTTGATAGGTTCTGAGATGTCAAGCTTCAGAAGAAAACAAGACAATTATATCCCAGCCTTTTACGATACTCTAATATTTTTGTTTTGTTTTGCTGTGTCATGTTTTATATGGCTTTTTTCCTCTTTTTTGAGTTTCAGGATTTTAAGTTCTACTGGCACTCATTCAAGACTTTTGTCCTTTTACACAGATGTTTGTTTTAGACCCTGAAGTCGTTGTTCTTCTCTAGTGTCCTTGAGACGAGACTCTCTTGGTCACTGAAGCGCGCAGTGTTCTGGTTTATAGCCGTTGAGTAATGTCAACAATCACATGAAACTGTTTACACAGATTTAGGATTTTGTTTTGTTTTGTTTTAATTTAATTTAATCTCCAAACCATTATGTCAGGCACTATATGTCATATTTTATTAGTTTTTTTCTGCAATTCTTAAAGTTAAGTTTGAAACAAGTTTGGCTTTTATAAGGTTTTAGTGAATTTCCATTTTTCCTCTCAAACCTGACCCTAATCTGCCAATGTGTGTTTTCTGCCCCAAGTGTCAGTATTGTGGCATTCTCAAAATTGCCTTTCTAAGCCACCCACTCCATTCTCACGGCCAAACGCTACTGCAAACATAGGTTTCCATGAAATGAGTCCTGCATGCAGTTAACGCACCCTTGTGTCCTCCTCTTATTCCTCTTCCGTTTTTCATGGATCTAAGTTTGTTGTTCCTTACAGGCATGTTAGCCCGCCAGCTCAGACATTCATTTCCTACAACATTTAGCTGGAAAACAACATGATACATCTCTCTCTGTTGCTAAGAAACAGCTTGCTGAAGGCTGCAAGTTGTATTTGGGCCTTTTTAGATTGATAGACCTATTTTATTGATGTCTAAAGGGAAAATGTGGGTTTTTAATAAAAAAAAAAAAATAAAAAAAAACATTAATTCGAGACTTTTGTACTACACAGTAGATGTTTGTTTTAGAACATGAAGTCGTTGTTCTCCACTAGTGTCCCTGAGTTATGACAAGACAGTGTCTCGGTCATTGAACCATAATGTGCTGTTCTGGTTTATAGCCACTGAGGAATGTCAACAATCCCGTGAAACTATTTACTTGGACTTTGGGATCCCATAGCTTTGAGCGCACAACAACCTTGTCATTTTTGCAGTTCTGACCAATTTTGCAAAGTTTAACTACATGACGCAACATAATCTCATAGCTTTTATCTCGGTTTTGCCTCTAGCTTTCTTTTCTTTGATGAGGGAGGTACTTTGGGAATTGCAAAATGCTTGAAACTAAACATCCTGTGCTATTTGTTTTCATACAGATGGTTTAAATTGATGGGCAAGACGGGAAAGGCTGACAAAGACAGGGGTGAGGTGCTCATAGACATTCAGTTTATGAAGAACAACATGACGGCCAGCATGTACGACCTCTCTGGGCAGGACAAGTCACGCTCACGGCTCGGGAAGCTTAAAGATAAGCTGAAAGGGAAAAAGAAAGATGGGATGTCAGATTCTGCTTCCGCCATTGTGCCTTCAGTCGGCCAAGTACTGACTGACAGCGAGGGAGAAGAAGAATGTGACTCTACACCTGGAGCCAAAAAGAAGAATAAACTCAAATCCCTTTTCAAACCCAAGCCGGGTTTGCACCGTAACATTTCCCAGTCCATGTCCACGCTCACCACCCTGCCTGAAAAAGACTCGGCCATCAGTCTGAGCAGATCGTCTGGCCTAAATGTAGAGTCTCCTGAAGGTATCACAACACTATTTATTGCTGTAATATTTTCAGTATTGGGGGATGGATGGTATGTTGGCTACCATATTTATTGTTCTAGTAGATCAGTCAATACACTATGGTGCTAGCGACGCCAAAGTCCTGGGTTTGATCACCAGAGAAATCATGAACTAATAAATATATGCAAATCCCTTGCATCTTCTAAATGCAATGTAAATATTGAAATTATCTGATATTAATTATACTGGTTTAGTCTGATTTGGCTGAAGTTGGAATCATATTTATTTATTTACATATTTATTTATTTAAAAATTAAAACACTAACATTTTGCCCATGACATTTGAGATGCACCAGTATTAAAATTCTGGCCGATCCCAATAAGCTGAGAATTAATTTTCATGTTATGGCTGATAACTGATAAATGGCCGGTATTTAATTTTTTTTTACTATTTTGTATATATATATATATAAATTAAAAATAAAACACTAATACTTAAAATTAATATTTAAATGCTACAAGTGAATTTTAGCATCACAACATTGAAGTATAGTATGAGAAATTTATATTTATTTTAAGTTTAATTTTAATATTATATATAACAGTGTTAGTAAATTATTTGTGTTTTCAAAGATTCATTTTAAACAGGGTAATTATAGTAAACGTAAACCAATTAAAAAATTGTTTTTAAAATAAAACAAGCTTTATCTGAAATAAAATAAAATATAAATTATTTTTATATATTGAAAATATAATTTTTGGATAGTTTAACTTGATGGCTGAAATAACTGATCTGAAATAAAAATAAAACTATGTAGACATATTTAAAAAGAAAAAAACTAGTGACAAAAACTTTTTTACCAAAACACAATTACAAAATTACTAAAACTTTAAAATAAAATAAAAACTAATTCAAAACATAATAGTATCTCAGTGATGCTAAAATAACACTGATTATAAGTTAGCATTAGATGATGATGAAGGTAGTCTATATGTAAAAATAGGGAAAATTAACATGCACAATTAAATATCCCATACTGACTAATAAATTGCTAATAAACGACACAAATCTCCAGTATAATGTATACAGATAATCACTATAGTACCGATATATTGTGCATCCCTACATAATTAAAAACATAATTAGCAGAAGGTGGGGTCTGCCAAAACTGATAAATTGGTGCAAAATATTAGTGTAGTATTATTGTAATTTCCTCTCTTTTTTTTATCTTCAAAGGCAAAAAGAAATTTAAATTTCTGAAGCACAAGCGGACCGAAAGCTCTGACAGCAAGGTTTCCCAGGGCACCGGCTCTCTTGGACTGGGCATGGTGCAGAGCAACGTGTGCATCAACGGCAATCACGTCTACACAGAAGAACCAGAGAGCAGAGGATCCAGGGCTGGTTCCACCTTCAGCCTGAACAGCTCAGGCCACGGATCCATGGAGGACCTGCGCAGAGGTCATGACAGGAAAACTTCCAGCACCTCAATGGACTCTCTTAAAACCTCTGACCTACAAACTCAAGAGAATGCAGTGGAAGAGATGCGCAGAAGACAAGAGGAACAGAGGAAACCGGAAGTGGAAGTCAGGAAAAGACTAGAGGAGGAACGGAGATGGGCTGAAGAGGAAGAGAGGAAGGAAGAGGAGAGGAAACGGTTGGAAAGAGAGGAAGAGGAGAGGAAAAGGATTGAGAGAGAAGAAGAGAAGAGGAAGCTAGAGAAACAGGAAGAGGAAAGGAGAAGAATTGAGGAAGAGGAGAGAGAAAGAAAAAGGATTGAGCAGGAGGAAATTATCAGATTAAAGAAGGAACAGGAAAGAGTTAGACAGGAAGAGGAAAGAAGGAAAGCTGAGGAGGAGAAAAGGAAGAGAATGGAGGAAGAGGAAAAGGCTAGGAAGGAAGAAAATAAATGGAGGAGAATGGAGGAAGAGGAGAGAACGAGACTTGAGAATGAAATGTTGTGGAGAGAAGAAGAGACAAAAAAGATTGAGATGGAAAGAAGACGTGCTGAAGAAGAGGAAAGACTACAAAAGGAAAAAGAAAAGGTGGAAGCAGAGGAAAAGAGGAAAAGGATAGAGGAAGAAGAGAGAAGACTGTCTGAGCAGAAAGAGAGAAAAGGGCAAGAAAGGTTACGTTTGGAAAAAGAGAAGTTGGAGCTTGAGAACAAGAAAATGGAAGAAAGGATGAGAGAGGAGCAGGTGCGAGAAAAGGCTGAGGAAGAGGAGGAGAAGAGGAAGCTGAAAGAGAAAGCAGACCAGGAGAGAATCAGGCAAGAGAAAGTAGAAATGGAGAGACAGAAGAAAGAGAAAGAACAGCGGCCTGAGGTGAAACCCAGGAGTGCTCGACTGAATACGAGTAAAAAAGGACCTGACGAGATTAACTCGGACTACATCCCATCTGCCAGTCCCTTTGAAGACCTTCTCTCATTCGATGAGAACTCCACCAATCCCACCGTTTCTCAACCTGAAGCTCTCAGTCGGTCCACCAAAGTCTCTGCAGTCAAGCCAAGGTCAGTGTCTTACCTGAAAGCTCAGAAGTTTGTGTTTTTAAATTACATCTAGTTGGCCTTATTCATGAAGCATAAACAATTTTTTTTATGTAAATTGTTAGTGAAACCAGCTATTGCCTAAGAATGAAAATCTGCATGTGTTACATGAATTAGGCCCAAAAACACAACATGGCAACTTAATTTATCTGTTCTCAATGAAAGCAAAATGCTGTGTTAGGTGTTAAAATCAGCCACTTGGAACATCTTTGATATTTAATATACAGCTACGTGGATTTTAGACCATTGGGATGTCACTGTGGGTGGGGCCACTTTTCATAAAAAAAAAAATATATA
>NW_015549598.1:273696-280725 GCF_001515605.1 Sinocyclocheilus anshuiensis | reverse complement strand
AGTTGAATGCATTTAGCTTCAATGTACCAATCAGAACCAAAAGGATACACTCCTTTTTCATGAAGTTTGTGGCTTGACAGACATTTGGCTGACTCTAAACCTCTTTGCAACTCTAAGAACTCTCAACGTTCTTCATAACCCATACTTTCATCATTTCTCAGAGCTGTTTCAAATCATTCTCCAAACGTCTGCTTTTGTTTTTTGTTTTTTTTTACCAATTCTGCTGGAAGGCAAATCCATGACCCATGATCACAGCTTGAATATTAAAGGCATGGAAGTGTCTCTCAGTGTTTCTGTAGTATGCTTAGACTAACTCAATTTCAGTGTTGTAGTGCCCATAACACCATGCTGTCATGATTAACGCCATCATGTAAGTGCATTTGGCACTATAATGAAATATGCAGTAGTCTGTGCATGTGTTGGTATGAGTGCGTGTCTGTACAAGTCCAAAAAAACATCTGGCATGAAATGCAGTTCTTTTGAAACTTTTTCAAGGACTCAAAGTAAGGATAATTGACACAAACTTTTTGTTTTTCTCATCAAATTTTCTGAAGATGATCATCATACCAACTAAACTGAGTAACTCTTAACCAAATGAAATACCCAAATATGAATAAAGAGTCTTTCTTACCGTGGTCTTATCTGTTTATTTCTGCTGAGATACTTTAATGCTGACAGTTATTTATAAGGTCTCTAACCCTCATTGTGTGCGCTTGTGTGGTACTTGATTGAGCTCTAACCCAGGGGAAACTGGAGAAATCTGTTTCCCTGGAATACAGCTGATCAGGCAGTTCCTTTTCTCTGACTCATGCACTTGAGGGCTTCATGAAACAGTTCTGGAATGTGTAGGAGACTGGAGAGCAAATAGCATGATTTGTGGGTGGCTCTTTAAATCTAAACCAGTTATCCCTTTAAGGCAGCAGTTAAAGTTTTTTGCAAGTTTCTCTCAGAAATCTTTATTGCTAAAATGTAATAAATGTCCATCAACTTATTCCAGACAGGTTGGAATGACATGAGGATGAGAAAATGATGACAGAATTGAAATTTTAATGTTAACTATCCCTTTAAAAAGTTTATGGATATTGCTAACATTTGCTCAGTAATACAGGAGCATGTTTTATTAAAGTAAACCGGGTCAGTTTTAATGACTTTCAGTGGTTTTCATGGTTGTTGACCAAAGCAAAGTGGCTTTAACTTGCTTGCCACTGTATGTCGATATTTAGCAGATGTGTTTGAGTTTAATGTTCCCTTTCATTATCCTGCTTCTTCAGTTCTTCTGTTTCTGGAATCTTCTTTTCGCAAGCATCTATGCCAAACACCAATCCGTTCTTAGATGACTCTGATGTTGATAGTGGAAACACTGAGAAAGTTGTCCATCTCGGAGACACCGCAGAAAGGTCAGATAAGAAACAACGTGCACCAATGCCTCCCCAGAACAAGATGCAGATGGGAAAAACAGACATCCCTCCAAGAGCACCAGCAATTCCTGAAGCCACAAAATCTTTTCCATCTGGAGCATCTGAGGACGATGGAGACACTGATTCCTGCAGTTTACGACGGGACAAACGTCCCGCACCTTTACCACCAAAGAACAAGCAAGAAGTGCAAAACGAACATGCAGACCAATCTACCACACCTCTTCATACCGGAGAATGGAGAACTACTAGATTACAGGAAAAAGACCAGACTAATAAAGTGTGGCCAGTTTTGCAAGATGAGTCAAGGACCTCTGATGCAGTCAATTTTGGGAACACCAGTTTATCAAATCTTAGCCAGGGTCATCCCAGTAACAGACAAGAAACCAACCCTTTTATATCTACCGAGGTCAAAACAACTAAACACAGCAAGGGTCCCGCTCCAAAGCCTTTATTAGAGTCAAAATGTTGCAAGACATCTGCATCTGAAACTGAACCCAACAACCTAGCAATTAGTAATGTCCATTTGACTGAACATGAAACCAGTGCTGCCTCAAACTCTTGCATTGATCAACTAGATGAGTCGACTGACAAGCTTGATGATCTTCTTGCATCTGAAGAGCCTTCTACCAAACCCGAGCCTTTGCACTCTGATGACCTTTCCTCAAGAGAATTACCAGCAAAGTCTAAACTAGACTCTCTTGGAGAAGACGTACCTTCAAGGTCTGATCCAGTCCTTGGAAAGGTTCTCTGCAATGTGAATGATCCCAAGAATACTGAAAATGTCTTGCTTGAGAGTGGTGTTTTCAAAAAGAAGAGCCGGGCCCCATTGCCTTCTGCCAAATCAGCATCCGACCAGCAACCAAAAGCTGCACTGAACTCAACCAGTCAACCCACCATACAAGATCAAGACAAGTCATTAACTATTAATAGTAGCAAGTCAACTTCTTGTTTTACCGAATCCCTGGTGAACTCATCTTCAACCTCCAGTCAAGTTCTCACTCCTCTGAGAATGGAAGCAGGTCATGGGTCAGGGCACCGGTCTCTCCCGCCTGTCAGAGTGTCACCTATTGATGTTCAGCCCGTCGCTGGGCAGAAAAATGGGAGTGAAAGTGAGAGAACAGGTGATCCTGCCTTCAAACCCTGCAGGTGAGGCCATGCATATAACTTCTAGAGACCCTTAAAACTAGTAGCAGAAGTTGTTGGTAGGTTCCAGTTAGCCATCCTGTGGTAGTTCTTAAAATTTGTTAAAGTTGTAAAGTTTTAAGCAGTCTTCGTTGTAGAATCCATTGTCCAAGTGTCTCCCTTTTTACCAATTCTGCCAAAAGGCAAATCCATGACCTGTGTTCACAGCTTAAATAATAAAGGCATGGAAATGTCTCTCAGTGTTTCTGTAGTATGCTGAAGCCCAAAGTATACTACAGACACGGAAGGTGAAATCTTGAGACAGAAGAGTCCACTATGTAGTACTGTGCATATGTCGAACTCGTTCATCCGCGGTTGAGCACACTTAGTAGCAGTAGTGAAGTAGCAGATGTTGCCTGTAGATTCCTGTTAGAAAAACAAAAAAAAAGTGTTCCAGAGTAGTTGATTTTGTCAACTACTAGTAGTTTATTTCAATCACTAATTTTCAGTGAACAGTGGTGTAAAAATGATCGGAAAAGTAGGAAAACTTGATTAAACTCACCAACTTTGCTCATGAATATTAATTACATGACATGATGTCCATCTAGTGCTACAACCTCAGTGGTGTTCAATCCTGCTCCTGGAGGGCCACTGTCCTGCAGAGTTTGGCTTCAACTTGCCCCTACACACCGTTTCTCAAAAGCATTGTAGGATAAAGTAAATTGTTGAAACCACTGGCACCAGTGGTCAGTGCAATCTATTTGCTTTTGGGAACCACAGGTCTGGAAGTTTCTATCAATATTGGACACCTTAATTATCTGGTTGTGTGTTTTAATTAGGGTTGGAGGTAAACTCTGCAGAAAGGATTGGACACCACTGTCCTGCCTTAATTGTTACTTACTGCTTATACGATTGATTATCCACAGAACGTTTTGCTTGGTTTTAAAATTGTCATTTGTTTTGGCCAAATACAATGATTATTTCCCAAAAGGTAGGGATGTATAAGTTACAGTGGTTGTTATGCTACAACTTGTGACCACCAGTTCATGTAACTTATTGCTTGACTGCAAGACGTGTCGTGCATATCTGTTTACGTTGTATTACACTCTGGACCCTAGATTACTCATTATTGGGACTTTCACGTGACATTCCGCATAACTGGTCTTCCTGAAAAACATGGCTTGCAATGGTTTAAACTTTGTCTTTTCAGAGTTTCAGATCATATGGATGGGGTGTTTAATTTCCCAGTGTGAACTTTGTATTTTTGCATTAATTCTAAAATGGTTCTCTGATAATTGAAAACCACAGATATGAACACTTTCATCTTTGAAAATAAAGGCATCAATTTTCACATTTAACAATTCCCTCCAATGCTCTTTGAAGTCCAAAAATTCAGGGCAGAATGTATTCGTCACCCTTTCTCATTTTATTTATTTATTTTTTATATCAAAATGATGTCTTCTGGCAGAGTTCTGCGATTGACTGCTTTGTATTCCACCCCTGCAATCTCAGATCTGCCTGTAAGACTTACAGCTCTCTTTCTCTTTTCAGGCCCCATGCAGTGAAACCCCTGAGCACCACTGACAAGCAACCAGACCTCAGAGAGACCCAAGACGGTTCCAGATCTGCTAAAATTACAGATGACATGCAAGTCAAGATGAAGGTAGCGTGAGCTTTTTTTTTTCTCTTCTACCATTGTGTAGCCATGCTTTGAATCAAAATATGTCTCTTTAAGATGTTGCTCCTCTCAGCTGACTTTAAGCAAGCTATTTGTGTTCAACTGTATCTTTCAGGCCCCAGAGGCCAAAGGGACGGGGCCGTACTCCCAGCTAACCCATGAAGAACTCATTAACTTGTTGGAAAAGCAAAAGCAGCAGCTTTCTCAGAAGGACGCTAAGATTGGGGAACTGGAGCTGTATATAGACGATCTTCTGGTGCGTGTCATGGAGGACAGCCCCAACATCTTAATGTCCTTGAGCTCGATGAAGTCAGTTTGAGTACTTTTGTAGCAGACGGTTTTGTATTTAATGTGCACTGCAATCACAAATATGGGGTGAACAACAGTACAAGGTTGTGGGTAAATCACAGAGGCTTTCACTAAAGCCAGTAGCTATAACTGCACACACACTAGTGCGCTGAAGATCAGGGTGTATACCTGATGTCTCGCACTAAATGGTGACGACATGAATTTTTGTTATTTGGCTTACTTCAGATTGTGACTGATGCATTCTTGTACATGTTGAAATAAATCATATGTTAAGTATTTTCTCCAAAGGTTTTTACTATCCGTTTTTTTTTCCATTTGAAATGCTAATATTCTTTGATTAGTGTTATATATATATATATATATATATATATATATATATCAGATATAATCTATTCAATGTTTTGGTCAAAGCGTTTGATGGATGCAACCCATGCGTTAAGTAAACAAAATAGCACTACATATATTCTTGAAAAATCTTTTATATAAATTACAAAGCTGTATGATATTTTGTAGACAGATCTCTGTATTGATACATCATTTTCTTTTCAATGGAGCACTTTAAAAGAATCAGTTCATCTATATATAATGGATATGTGATAATTTGCATGTTATGCCTTTTGTCATGTAAGCTGAAAGCTTTATTATTCTCTGCTTTTGAAATAAAGTCACAGGCATGGCTCTGCAAAGGGCAATGTCACGACATTGTGTCTGTGTGCATTTTTAAGAATACAAGCTTTTAATGATTATTTTAAAAAGCATTGAGGGAATGTTAGATGCTGTATATGCAGGCTGTCTTCACAGCACTCCTGTTTACATGCTGCTGTTCCTGTGGGATTGAGGAAGGCTTGAAAAAAAAAATTAACACATTGAAATTGACCATGGTGTCAATAATTTCTTATAACTTGATGGTTATAGCCTCCACTGTCATACATAATGAAAGGGTAAAATGTGTGGAAGCTTCACAGTTTGAAGGAGACCCCATATTAATTGTTTTTGGTTTTACACAATAACTAGTTAGTCTTATGATATTTTTTGGGTGGAAAATACCATGGTAACTGTAGTTTCCACTAATCTATACAGTTTTATTGTGTTGGTTATCTCAGTTATTTTATTAAACTCGTTTTTTGCAGACTTGTCTTTAACAATAAAATATTTTCAACTACAAAAATATTTAGATATTTATAAACATTAAGTCAGAAATTTCTAGAAAAGAATATTGTCATTCGCTACAGCTTTGTCATATAAGACACCTGTATTACGCTATCTGCCGCCTTCGAGAGCCTACAGCTGAATCCAATTCGTTCATAATTGACGAATTTTGCAACATCGAACTGAATTTGAATCAACATTGAACAGACTCGTGCTGAATAACGACACGGCTGGCTTCTGTAGAGTTATTTACAGCTGAATTGAACTTGTTTTATAACAACAAAATTTGAATGTTTCTCATATTTGAATACGTTTGCATCATTAATTTTGTTGTAGTCACTTGATTTGACAATGAATAATTAATGACGATACATATTTGACATTTCTGTTATTATTATTTCTATTTTATTTCGCCGTAGGAACTTATTTTTTGGAACTTTTACTAACAGTCACGTTTCCGCCCGGACCAATAACGTCATCAGGAAGCGCGGCGGGCGGTGTTAAAACCAAACGTACACATGTCGCAAGAAGAGATGAGAGAAGCCGCTTTCAGCCTTTTGTGCGGAACAGAAACAACGCGTTTTGATTGTCTATCATAGTAATATTCCACCGACCATTTGAGGAGCAACTGCCACCAGTAAGATCCCCAAATATTTTAATACTATACATTGCCTATTTGTGTTGACACTTGCTGAATAGTGTGATCCTCTTTCATTAATTCCATATTGCATATTGAGAGTCTGATGGTGGCCTATAGTTGATATATTTCTCATGCAGGTATGCCGAGCAGCTGTCCCGAGTGTGGCTCATCTAATGTGGTGGAGGATGATCTGTACTCTCAGAGGCAGTGGGTGTGTGTGGACTGTGGGTCGGTGGTCTCTGAGGGACATCTGACCACCACAGTGAGCGATGAGACCCAGGGCAGAGGTAACCAAGCACGGGACACTTCGCTTTCATCTGATCTTAGTTCAGTCTGCTTGAAAACTGCTGGTTTGACATCCACTTCTTTTGTTTTGTCCAGCTGTGCCCTATCATGCTTCCACAGAGGTGTTAAAGAAACCGTGTAGAAATCTAATTGCTGGTAAGATCAACAGCTCATAACATTTGACAAACTAGTTATTAGTTCTTAAAATGTTTGGAGCTTGCTGTCAGGTCCAGCGAGTGGATTTTTGTTATGAAAACGTCTCTTTCTGGTATCCTAGTGTACATGTATGTCACAGTGTTATTTTTGTATTATTTATGTACTGTTATAGTATTTATTAATATTTTAAATTAGCCTTTGTTTTTATACTTTTAAGGCTTATTTTCATTTTTAATGTAAGCTTTAAGTTTATGTACTACTGTAATTATATA
>NW_015549598.1:271107-273517 GCF_001515605.1 Sinocyclocheilus anshuiensis | reverse complement strand
TTTTTTTTTTTACCTTTTTCGTTTTTCTTTTTATTTCTTTATTTCAGTTTTAGTGTTTGTAATTTTATTACAATTTAGCTGCCTATTGGTTAGCTGAAATAATGTTAGTTCTATTTATGGTTAATGGAATAGTTCACCCAAAAAATAAGATTTGCTGTAAATGCATCCACCCTCAGGCCATCCAAGATGCAGATGAATTTGTTTCTTCATCTGAACAGATTTGGAGAAATGTAGCATTACATCACTTGCTCATCAGTGGATCCTCTGCAGTGAATGGGTGCCGTCAGAATCTAAAGAGTCCAAACAGCTGATAAAAACATCACAATAATCCACAAGTGATCCACATGACTCCAGTCCATCAATTTATGTCTTGTGAAATTAAAAACTGCTTTTTTGTAAGAAACAAACTGATTATTAATATGTTTTAATTTTAAACCATCATCACTTCTGGTCAAAAAGAGTCCATAATCCATAATGATTCTTCTTCCTCCAGTGAAAAAGTCCATCTTCTGTTGTCCTCTCACATCATATCCACCGCAACATATTTGTTTAGACATGTTTTGAACTGTTTTTCACTTGCAAATGGTGTTTTGGTCTGTGCATATTTCTCTCCTAATTCAGCTGCTATAACTTTTTCAATAGAGAAAGCAATATTGTAGATTGAGGACTGTATTTTAGTCTGAAGAAACAGTTTGAAGTTAAAAACATGTTAATGATGAATTCTGATTTCTGACTTATACTTTCATTCTGACGGCACCCATTCACTGCAGCGGATCCATTGGTGAGGAAGTGATGTAATGCTACATTTCTCAAACTCATCTAAATCTTGGATGGCCTGAGGTTGAATAAATTTTCAGCAAATTACATTTTTTGGGTTAACTTCCTTTAAACGCACACAAAAAATAAATACAATTAGAAAAGTTTAAATTCAGAAATTAACATTTTATTTAATATTTTATTTTATTTCTGCGTTATTTCAATTATGAAAATGACCAAAAGTGTATTTGTCAGTTTAAAATGGTCCTCTCTTTCCAGGCTTTTCTCGGGTCCGTGCGCTGTGCCGTATCCTCCGATTATCCAGCGATATGGAGTCGGCAGTAGTGAGTCTCTTTGAGCGTGCATACAACCACCCGAACTTCATCTTTGTGACCTTAACCAAGAAAGAGATCTTGGGAGGCTGTTGCGTACTCTCCGTCTGTCGCCAATGCAACTGGCCTGTTGCCATGGGAACCATTGGTTACCTGTTGGGGGTGGACAATGCGACACTGGGCACTGTTTATCGGGAGTTTACAAAGGTTCTGAACATTGAGATCAGCACTATCGGCATCATGGACATGCTGGAAAGCTTCTGCTATGAGTATGTCTAACGCTTTTATGACTTGCACAATATTTTAGTTGATGTAAAAATCAGATTGTTCACTTGCGGTGTTTTTGTAGTTTCAAGCTGGGTCCTCAACAGGTGGAAGAGGTGTTTGCTGAACCCGCCCAACGGCTGGTGGACAGGACGTCTGCTTTGATTGAACTAGCCGCTGATGCCTGGATAGTGACGGGCCGCCAGCCTTTGCCCCTCCTCTTTGCAGCAGTGTATTTGGCCTGGCAGTCGCTAAATCCTACGGTGAGTGACGTAGCCTAATATTCTAATAAATGTGTCACTTCAGTGATTAACACTGAAAGTGAGACATTTCTGGTCAAAGATGAAATCTGCAATTTTGCAGTTTGCAAAAGTTACAAAAAAAGTTTTAAGTAAATCCTGTTCTTTTGAGCTTTCTAATCAAGGAATAGACCGCACAACTGCTTTCAACATTGATAATAGTAATAAATGTTTCTTGAGCGGCCAATAATCATTAGAAATCATTAGAATGATTTCTGAAGGATCATGTGACACTGAAGACTGGAGTAATGATGCTGAAAATTCAGCTTTGCATCACAGGAATAAATTACATTTTGAAATATTTTCAAATAGAAAACAGTTATTTTGAATTGTAATAATATTTCACAAAATTACTGTTTGCTGTATTTTTGATCAAATAAATGGTGCCTTTGGAGAGCAGAAGAGACTTCTTTCAAAAACATTCAAATATCTTACTGACACCAAACTTTGAACAATAATTGTCAGATGTTAAAAGTATTGAACAAGTATTGAGTTGAGTTGTTCTATCATATTTACAATAATTCCGTCAAAAACAGCATAACTGAAAACAATATTTGCACTCTGCAATTCTTCCTTGCATAAATTGTTTTGGTGTGTACATTCTTGCATCTGATTAACCTATAGCTTCCTTTACACTGCTAATTATGTTTTTATTCTCATGTGCAGCTGACAAAAAATAAGACATGAGTGTCATGACAAATAGAAAGTGAACATTTTATTTTACGCAAACCAGAAACATTTACTTCAGAGTCATTTTTT
>NW_015549598.1:256592-269436 GCF_001515605.1 Sinocyclocheilus anshuiensis | reverse complement strand
ACACAATGTTTACAGTATGTTTACACTGCGTTTTAAATCATGGCGGGTGAGGGCGTTTTGTAAACGTTTGGCCAATCAATGTCTACTTACGTCACAATTAGTACCAGTTGTGCTGGTTAGACCCTGCTCCGGAGTAGGAGCTAATTTGGTTCTCGAAAAAGGCAGTCCGGTACTAAAATCGCACCTAGTTCCGGCGGTGCGAAAAGTGGATAGTTCCACAATTAGTTCTGGTATTATGAAAAGGTTCCCGCGGTGCGAAAGGCCCTAATGCAGTGCTTGTGTGGGTCCAGCGGGTCGATGGGGCCTGCACAAATTTGACAGAAGGTGCCATCGGATGCGGTGAAAAAGTTGTAATATACTCTGGTGCATCTTCAATGATGGCAACATGAAGAAGATTCTAAGGCAATAGTCGCTCTCGCCGCATTTATACTGCCCGCGAGCTTGTCAGTATTTGCATGCAATTTCCATAAGTAGCGACAAATGGCCAGTTTATTTAATAGAAACTGGAGAAGGAAAGGAGTTCCCACAGCGATTCCCGCAATGTAGAGTGAATGCTCGATAGGAGAACTAGTGATGGGCAAATGAAGCCTCATTTTTTTAGGGGAAAAGATTCAAAGCTTTGAGTATCGAAAACAGCACTATCTGGTTGTTAGTAGTAAATAAAGCAGCCAAATGTCTGTGAAAGAAGCTCTGTCAGACGAAGCACCCACCACACATTCTATAGATCGTTTCATGTTACGTGCACAAATAAAAGCCTAACAGTGTGTGTGTGTTTGTGTTTGTTTAATTTCTCTCTCTAAGAACATTCATTTACCCAACAAACTGTGGCATTTAATGCCAGTACGAACATCAATATGATGTAACAGAAGAAGAATATACACATATACCTCTATGAATTGCACATGGCAAATTTTGTATCTTCCTGAAATAATGTGCATTCTTGATATTACTTGTATGACTGGATATTTAAAAATGTAATTGAATAAGCCCGAATGAAAACATTTTAAGCAAGATCTGGGTGTTCGACCATTCCAACACGCAAAGTGAATCTGTGAAATGTGATTGGACAGAAAGTGAGGCTTTCGTTTGTCATTGGTCACGTGATTTCTATGTTACCAACACAAGCCTCTAATCGAGGCTTCATCTGACATGCCCATTTATTCTCGACACAAGCTCGGTTCGAATGTCACATCACTAGAGAAAACATAATGCCATTTTTATGACAACTAAATACAATATAATAAAATGTTAATGCCGCGACTTCAATATTCATAAGGATTCATTTGCAAGTCTGTAAAGCTGTTCATATGTAAATAAGTTACGTCTTGTGTCATCAATACATCAGTATTGTACGTTTAGATGTTGTAAATACGTCAGTATTGTACGTGCAGTGTCTGTGCGAACGTAAGTAAATATACGTTTTGTAGAATCACATACGAATTCTCATGAGATCATGTTGCATAATAAAGCTTCCTGCAGTGGAAAAAGTCCATCCCTTGTTGTCCTCTCACATCAAAAGCCACCCACATATTTGTTTAGAGCTGTTTTGGACATTTTTTGACTTGTAAACAGTGTTTGGTCTGTGCATATTTCTCTCCTAATTCAGCTGCTATAACTTTTTCAATAGAGAAAGCAATATTGTAGATTGAGGACTGTATTTTAGTCTGAAGAAACAGTTTGAAGTTAAAAACATGTTAATGATGAATTCTGATTTCTGACTTATACTTTCATTCTGACGGCACCCATTCACTGCAGCGGATCCATTGGTGAGGAAGTGATGTAATGCTACATTTCTCAAACTCATCTAAATCTTGGATGGCCTGAGGTTGAATACATTTTCAGCAAATTACATTTTTTGGGTTAACTTCCTTTAAACGCACACAAAAAATAAATACAATTAGAAAAGTTTAAATTCAGAAATTAACATTTTATTTAATATTTTATTTTATTTCTGCGTTATTTCAATTATGAAAATGACCAAAAGTGCATTTGTCAGTTTAAAATTGTCCTCTCTTTCCAGGCTTTTCTCGGGTCCGTGCGCTGTGCCCTGACTTATACTTTCATTCTGATGGCACCCATTCACTGCAGCGGATCCATTGGTGAGGAAGTGATGTAATGCTACATTTCTCAAACTCATCTAAATCTTGGATGGCCTGAGGTTGAATACATTTTCAGCAAATTACATTTTTTGGGTTAACTTCCTTTAAACGCACACAAAAAATAAATACAATTAGAAAAGTTTAAATTCAGAAATTAAAATTTTATTTAATATTTTATTTTATTTCTGCGTTATTTCAATTATGAAAATGACCAAAAGTGTATTTGTCAGTTTAAAATGGTCCTCTCTTTCCAGGCTTTTCTCGGGTCCGTGCGCTGTGCCGTATCCTCCGATTATCCAGCGATATGGAGTCGGCAGTAGTGAGTCTCTTTGAGCGTGCATACAACCACCCGAACTTCATCTTTGTGACCTTAACCAAGAAAGAGATCTTGGGAGGCTGTTGCGTACTCTCCGTCTGTCGCCAATGCAACTGGCCTGTTGCCATGGGAACCATTGGTTACCTGTTGGGGGTGGACAATGCGACACTGGGCACTGTTTATCGGGAGTTTACAAAGGTTCTGAACATTGAGATCAGCACTATCGGCATCATGGACATGCTGGAAAGCTTCTGCTATGAGTATGTCTAACGCTTTTATGACTTGCACAATATTTTAGTTGATGTAAAAATCAGATTGTTCACTTGCGGTGTTTTTGTAGTTTCAAGCTGGGTCCTCAACAGGTGGAAGAGGTGTTTGCTGAACCCGCCCAACGGCTGGTGGACAGGACGTCTGCTTTGATTGAACTAGCCGCTGATGCCTGGATAGTGACGGGCCGCCAGCCTTTGCCCCTCCTCTTTGCAGCAGTGTATTTGGCCTGGCAGTCGCTAAATCCTACGGTGAGTGACGTAGCCTAATATTCTAATAAATGTGTCACTTCAGTGATTAACACTGAAAGTGAGACATTTCTGGTCAAAGATGAAATCTGCAATTTTGCAGTTTGCAAAAGTTACAAAAAAAGTTTTAAGTAAATCCTGTTCTTTTGAGCTTTCTAATCAAGGAATAGACCGCACAACTGCTTTCAACATTGATAATAGTAATAAATGTTTCTTGAGCGGCCAATAATCATTAGAAATCATTAGAATGATTTCTGAAGGATCATGTGACACTGAAGACTGGAGTAATGATGCTGAAAATTCAGCTTTGCATCACAGGAATAAATTACATTTTGAAATATTTTCAAATAGAAAACAGTTATTTTGAATTGTAATAATATTTCACAAAATTACTGTTTGCTGTATTTTTGATCAAATAAATGGAGCCTTTGGTGAGCAGAAGAGACTTCTTTCAAAAACATTAAAATATCTTACTGACACCAAACTTTGAACAATAATTGTCAGATGTTAAAAGTATTGAACAAGTATTGAGTTGAGTTGTTCTATCATATTTACAATAATTCCGTCAAAAACAGCATAACTGAAAACAATATTTGCACTCTGCAATTCTTCCTTGCATAAATTGTTTTGGTGTGTACATTCTTGCATCTGATTAACCTATAGCTTCCTTTACACTGCTAATTATGTTTTTATTCTCATGTGCAGCTGACAAAAAATAAGACATGAGTGTCATGACAAATAGAAAGTGAACATTTTATTTTACGCAAACCAGAAACATTTACTTCAGAGTCATTTTTTTAAATTTTTCATTTCACAACAGGAAAAAAAGTGTAAAAGCAATGTGCTTTCTCATTAAAACAACTTTTGGTTAAACAATATTTGCACTGTCTGCAATTCTTCCTTGCATAAATTGTTTTGGTGTGTACATTCTTGCATCTGATTAACCTATAGCTTCCTTTACACTGCTAATTATGTTTTTATTCTCATGTGCAGCTGACAAAAAATAAGACATGAGTGTCATGACAAATAGAAAGTGAACATTTTATTTTACGCAAACCAGAAACATTTACTTCAGAGTCATTTTTTATTTATTTTTTTTTTCATTTCACAACAGGAACAAAAGTGTAAAAGCAATGTGCTTTCTCATTAAAACAACTTTTGGTTTCTTTTTTAAATTATATTTTGGCAGTGTAACTTATCTGCTATTTGCCAAGCTTAATCATTGCACATCATTTTGATATTGTAAGGGAAAATATGTTTTCCCTGCTGGTGAGTTTGCCAAATATATTACGTATGGATTGACAGGTAACATAGTTGACAATTTCACCATTTTGACTTCATTTCAATGGCAGGTTTTGTCTGGCCAACCAAATGTTATTTTCTTGACCAGATTTTATTTTCTTCAACCTTGAATTTTAATATCTATTTGAATTAAAATCATACAAATATTGCCAACCACAACAATACCCAATATAGTTGATGGGGAGTGTATATACTCCTTGACAATAGGTCATTGGAGATAAAATATAGAACATTTACCATAATGTGTTCCGAATTGTCCGCAGCAGAAGAAAACCAGTATCACATGATGCTGGTCTTGTGCTTTTTTAAAAACATTTTATCAATAGACATGAAATGTACCCTGTATTATAGAATGCATAATCTTTTTCAGGTCCGCATGAAATACACCTTCGTTAAGTTCTGCAAGATCGGACAAGCGCCTAAACAGTCATGGCACAGGAGCAGAGATTCGGTCGTGAAGCGGCTGAAAGAGCTGCGGGACGTGCTGTGTAAACTGGGCCGAGAGCTGCCGTGGCTGAGGGGCGGCGCGGTGGAGCCCAACACTGTGGTCCCACTGGTGGATGACATCCTGAAGAACCGCAGAGCTTTGCTCATGAGGGCTGTTAGAAACCACGAACAACAGCTGCAAAATGAGTCCCAAACTGCACAAACGACAGAGTGTGACGATGAGCTATCAGATTCAAACCGCTCCGATTCACATTCTTCAAAGACACCTGAGCTCATGGATCCTGATCAGGCCGGATGTGAGAATCCTCCTGATAAAGAAGCCACGGATTGTCAACTGCCACCAAACCACTGGAGTAAAAGGCACTTGTTTTTACCCCCCTGTGTGAAGAGTCGCAAGCGGCGGAGGGTTGACGCTCCGCAGCTGGAAGTGACCGGAGATGAAGAAATATCGGACGGCGAAATTGAATCATACATTCGCTCTCAGGATGAAATTGAAACGTATCTAAAGGTTCGGAAGGAGCTAAAAAACAAGGCTTAAGTTTGTATTGTTGTTTACATATAATTAATTACTGCTGATTTCCTGATACAGTCAGTTTTTCGTTACATTGATTTTATTTCATGGATTAGTTCTGTTCATTGTTAATAAAAAAAATTTTTTGCTTGAACTGGTACATTTTTCAATTATTTCTAACTATTTTTGTTCTGTTTTCTTTATTTGAATCCGTTATTACACCACCCTGCATAATATTTGCCTAATGATATCCAATACTTGTTTAATGTTGGGGTGCTGATTACACATATTACCTGTTGTGTATGTCACTTCCTCACAAAAAATTTAGTTTTTTTTTGCTTTCGGCAACCATTTGTAAGGTGAAGTCTTGTATTACCCCTTAATCACCAGAAAAAACTGCCACAAATACATGATTCCTACAATCTGTTCAATTCTTAGCTGATTTTCACATGTATGACATTATTTGATGCCTAATCCTGATTTCAAGGTTAGAATTATGGCTAGAGACAGAAGAAAATGCAGATGTTTTCTGCTACATCTGTGTGTGTTTTACTACATCTAGATATAGATTTATATATTTAAAAAAGAAAAAACTTGTATTTTATCATATTTTTCTACTTTGCAGAATGGAAATGATAAATAGTTGTTTTAATCCTGATTTCAAGGTTAGAATTATGGCTAGAGACAGAAGAAAATGCAGATGTTTTCTGCTACATCTGTGGGTGTTTTACTACATCTAGATATAGATTTATATATTTAAAAAAGAAAAAACTTGTAAGTATTTGATCATATTTTTCTACTTTGCAGAATGGAAATGATAAATAGTTGTTTTTTTTCCCATTCTGCAAATGAGTAGAAAATTATGGTAACACTCATCGTGACCGCCCTACATACAATTTTGATACACTTATCAAAATATTGTATCAAAATGTATTTTTGATGTGTATTGAAGCTGATACATATAATTAGAAAAATCTTCATTCTTCGTGGGGAAAAAACACGTTATGGAAAGATTTTATCTTGTCGGAGCATGCAAATTCATATGATTTGATTGATGCCTGTGCTTATCACGTAAATTGCAGCTTCTGAAGTCCCTGTGTCCAAAACAAACTGATTTTCATTAATACATTGTGCTTCTGGATGTATCATTCCAGTGCTCGTGCCGTTTGCTTGAGGCGGTAATACAGACTGTGTAATATGTCCCGCAGGTGTGCGATCTTCACGATGGCGGTCACGATGATTTAAAGTGCCTAATCTCATTATGTTGTTTTATTTGTGTAGTCCTTCACGAGAATTGTTGAGCTCAGTCGACGACTTGCATTCTGATGTCTGATGCATTTACACAAGGTGTTGACCACTTGAAAATGTTTGAATGTCATTGCACAGATGACAGAATAGCAATCTAACCGGCATTTATTCCAAAGAAAGGGCATAAATGAACATACTTTTCTTACACAAGGTGTTGACCACTTGAAAATGTTTGAATGTCATTGCATAGATGACAGAATAGCAATCTAACCGGCATTTATTCCAAAGAAAGGGCATAAATGAACATACTTTTCGCAGTTAAAGCGGCACTATGTAACTTTTGGCGCTCTAGCGGTTAATAAACAGAACTGCACACATCCCGCGGAAGAACATTCCAACCGGAGCTACTTCTCTAAGTTTATGTCTCTGGCGATTCACGCAGGTATGTGTTACTCCGCAGCGGTGACGACCCGACCAGGCTACAATAGTCCAAATATAAGTACTTATAAGTGTACCGTAGTGATTCGGAATAAGACAAAAACGCGGTTTGGAAGATGAATTCATGATGTACTCGCTCATTGTATACATTTCGCAAATTTTAAACACAGAAAAAGTTACATAGTGCTGCTTTAATGTGATGATCTACACCTGTGGTTGTTCAAGGACATCTGTGCCGACTTGATAACTGACTTTAAATCCACTGTTTAAAAGTTTGAAGTCAGTTTAAAAGTTTGAAGTCAGTAAGTGTATTTCTTTATTTATTTGAAAGAAATAAGTTCATACTTTTATTCCGCAAGGATGCAGAAAACTGACCGCAAAGACATTTACAAAAGATTTCGGAACACTTTACAATAGTTAACATGAACCAAGAATGAACAATACTTCTACAGCATTTATTCATCTTAGTTAATGTTAATTTCAACATTTACTAATGCAGTATTAAAATCAAAAGTTGTGCTCGTTAACATTTAATGCACTGTGAATTAACATGAACGGCTGTATTTTTATTAACTAACATTAACAAAGATGAATAAATACTGTAATAAATGTATTGAACCTTATTGTAAAGCGTTACCAATATTTCTATTTCAAGTGAATGCTGTTCTTTTTACTTTTTATTCATCATAGAATCCTGAAACAACTGTATCACCGTTTACTCAAAAATATTAAGCAGAACAACATTGATAAATGTTTCTTGAACATCAAATCAGCATATTAGAATTATTTCTGAAGGATCATGTGACACTGAAGACTAGCGTAATGATGCTGAAAATTCAGCTTTGCATCAGGAATAATGACATTTTAAAATATATGAAAATATAAAACAGCTATTTAAAATTTTATTAAATTTTCATATTTTTACTGTACTTTTGATCAAACAACAGACTTGAGCATAAGAGACTCTTTCAAAATCATTTTAAAAAATCATACCGACCCCAAACTTTTGAACAGTGTACATTGAATTTAAAAATCACCAAAACACCAATTGCTTAAATGTAAGTCTTTATTTTTTTTAATGAATAGCATGCAATAATTTAAACAACTTACAGAAGTTTTCTCCTCAAAGCACAGATGAATCAGTTCACTTTGTTCCCTCTGTTTTTCTCTGTGTGTGTGTGTGTGTGTGTGTGTTTGACTCAGATGCCTGTACCTAGGCTCTTCCCTTCATTATGAATCAGACTTTAACATCTTTGTTTTATCACATTATCACGTGAGTGTTCACATATTGCACTGCACATTCATAAAGCTCTAGTGTACTGAATGATCACAAAATCCTCTTGATTCATCATTCATACACAGGAAACTGCTAATGGAAAAGTAAATGCCAAAAAAACAGTCACTAATGGAGTTAACATGAAATCAAAACTCACCCTATTTAGTTCTTTAATGCAAGTTTCTGAATTTATTCTGCATGATTCCAAGTAAAACATATTCTTTTGTAATAACTTTCATCAAAATAGAATATCTTGCACAGACTCTTACATTTCCTCTTTAAATTAAAGGTGGGGTAAGCGATTTTTCATAAACGCTTTAGAAAACTGATTCGGGCCGACTAGAAAAACAAACTTGTAGCCAATCAGCAGTAAGGGGCGTGTCTACTCATGATGTGGAGGAGAGCGAGTTCAGTGCACAGGATGGACATTAGCCGAGCCGAGCGACAGAAAGATAGAGATGGCGGATAAAAAACAAAAGAGGAAAACGTCTGCGGAACAAAAGAAGGCGTAAGGCAATAAGGCAAGAAGTTGGACCCGTGTAAATATGGGATCAGCTTTCCAGCGCTGGAGAGAACTCAAGGAGCGGAAGGCCTGCGACCGGACGCCGAGGTTGCTTTGTTTCTTCTCGATAGGTGAGTAACACCGTGTCTGCGCCGCAACAGCTAAAGTCTGTCTAGTACACTGAACGTTACAAAGCGACCATTGAAAATCATTTGAAATTTGTGTCAATACGAATAGTTCTACATGAATAGAACGCAGCAGCAGTTTTCTGTCGGGGATTTGTCGTGTCGTGCCGCGCTGTCGTGTCGTGCCGCGCCGCATCCAGTGTAGACCATAGATATGTATATATATCTATGGTGTAGACAGCATCACTGATTATAATGAGTTCCATAGTATTTTGTCACGCCGCGCCACTCGCGTCTGGTGTAGACACGGTGTAACATTGGTTTTGCGTTGTTTCACAGAACTAATCGTTGCCTGGGTTGAGTACGTATGTGTGGGGCGGAGCTATCAAAATAGGAGCGAGACCCTTTTGGGGTAGGGGCGTGTTTGTTTTGGTGATTTCAAATGTTAACATTGGCTACCAGAAATCGCTTACCCCACCTTTAAGGTCACCAACATCTCCACCTTTCATATAGAGACACTTTTCACCATTCAATCAGTTCCTAATGGATAAAATTGACTCATAAAACATCACATTGTGGAAGCAAAATGGGTTGCGAATGCCACTTCCTGTAACCCTTGTGGGATTCTTTGAGCGCTCTGAGAAAAGCCCAACATGAAGGTTACAATCATCTGTTTTATTTCAACAAATAGCAATGAATCATTTCAATAAATTACACATAATGAATCATTCAAGTTAGCATTTGCAGTCCCTCAATTACACAAGTGTTTCAATCAGTTCTATCTGTTTGGACCCAGACGTTTATTTTATGTATATTTCGTGGGCCATTTATAGATCTTAAATAGCACTTCATGTGTTTTCAGCCTTTCTGAAGCCAACAGTTGCATCATAGTACGACGCTCGCCGTGGCACAGTGGTTGGCCGGTATACCGATGCGACGGTGGCAGGTGAACATCTTGCGCAGCTCTGCACGGAAACGGTCGTGAAGCCACGCGTACAGGAATGGGTTGCAGCAGGACGAGCTCATAGCGCACAGATGACACAGCAGCTGGATCAGCAGAAAATGACGCTTGTTGATGAGGCGGATGTCGATGTCGCGCAGGATGTTGAACACGTGGATGGGCAGCCAGCAGACTCCGAATGCCGCCACAACTAGAGACACCAGCCTGAAGATCTTCCGCTTGCGTGCCCGCTGGGCCTCGGCCTGGTCACGTGTTCGGTGTCCAGGGGCCACGCAGTTGCGGAGTTTAACAGAGATGCAGAGGTAAGAGACGCAGACTGCAGATAAAGGCAGGATGTAGGTCAGTAGCAGCGTGCTGTAGGCATACACCAGTCGCTGGGTCTCCTGGCCCAACCAGAACTCCTCGCAGATTGTCAGACCCTCCTCTCTGAACTCCACGTGATATGTGTGGGCCACAGCGGGAACGACCAGCACACACGACAGCAGCCAGATCCCAGACAGCACGTAAGCGCAGGCCGCCATTGAGATTCGCTTCTTCAAAGGGTGCACTGTAGCATAGTACCTGTTACAACACACAAAGATTTCAGCATTGTTATATATTATATTATTAAATTATTTTTCATTGAAATATATTAGCCCAATATCAAATGAAGCTGGGTCTCCTGGCCCAACCAGAACTCCTCGCAGATTGTCAGACCCTCCTCTCTGAACTCCACGTGATATGTGTGGGCCACAGCGGGAACGACCAGCACACACGACAGCAGCCAGATCCCAGACAGCACGTAAGCGCAGGCCGCCATTGAGATTCGCTTCTTCAAAGGGTGCACTGTAGCATAGTACCTGTTACAACACACAAAGATTTCAGCATTGTTATATATTATATATTATATTATTAAATTATTTTTTATTGAAATATATTAGCCCAATATCAAATGAAATAATAATTCATCAAGATATTTTACTACATTATTATTATTTGTTTAATTCTCAAAATTCTCATTAACAGGATAATGTGGAATAAATAATTTCTCATTCATATTAAGATATTTTAATTCTCAACAGAATGAATAGTTATATTTTTACTGTAGTAAAAAACGCAGTAATATATATATTTTTTTTTTCAAATATTACCCCCATATCAAATCTAATAATAATGAAAACACATTATATTTTGTATAAAGAAAATTAAGCCTATTTTTGAACTATTACTATTTTTTAGAACTATTCTTATTTTTGTACCATTAAGCTTTTTCCCCTCAAATTCTTATTACTGTAGTTCATCTAGACATTTTACTTTTCGATTGTTTTTTTTTTTATCGTATTCTCATTAATAGACTAATGCATAAATAATTATCATAATTTACTCATTATTTATTTTAAATTAAAATCATTTTAATTTTCAAAAGAATATAGTATTTTACACTACAGTAAAAGTTAATTATTTGTTTTGTATAAATTTTTTATATATTTTTCATGTAATTATATATATATATAATTTCTTTAGCATTAAGTACTTTTACCTCATTTTACTTTTTAGTTTCAGTAATAGAATAATCAAATGCATAAATATTTCTCATGGTTTATATTAAAATCATGCTAATTCTCAATAGAATCAATATAGTTGTATTTTCACTGCACTAAAAAGCAATACAATGTTTTTTACTTATTAAATCAACAAATCAATTCAATACAACACAAAAAAGAACATTTAATATATTTTTAGTATTATTTTTGACATTACAGCAAAAATGAAATGAATTGTGGTAATAAGAAAATGTGCCTAATTGTCATGAAAAAAAAAAATCCCAAAAAATAAATAAAATAGGCTTAATTTTTCTACAATAAAATATAATTATTTCTTTCTATATGCGATTTACGGGGTGAAATATAACACAGATATGTTCTTAATAGATTTTTTGAGTTAAGAAAGCAATAAAAAATTATTTTGTCAACATAAAATCAAAGCGATTGGAAATAGAGTGATAGTGCAGTTTCAAACTGCAGTCTTCACTTCCTAAGCCAAACCTCTAATGATCTCCAAAGACCTTCAACATAAAAAAAGACCAAAACCTTTTCAAAAGAACCATCATTCAGTGCACATCCTTTGGACATCCTTTCATCTCAAGTGATCTGACCCACTTCAACCACACTTAGCTTTGATATCTGCGTCTCGTAACGGCGTGAGCCATTAGAGGGTCAGGTGCTTGCACTCACCTGTCGACCGCGATAGCAGTGAGGGTGAAAACAGACACGTATACAGTGACGGGCTGGATCAGGAACACCAGGTAGCACATGAAGCGCCCAAACGTCCACCCGTGAGGGCTGAAGGCGTAGGCCAGCGTGAAGGGAACGCAGGTCACGCACATCAGCATGTCCGAGAAGGCCAGATTGCCGATGAAGAAGTTGGTGACGTTGTGCATCTTCCTCGAACGGCAGATGACGTAGATCAGAAGGTAGTTGCCAAAGACGCCCACCAGCAGCACAAGAACATAACAGGGGATGATAAGCGGGTCATCGCTGGTTAATGTGTGATTTTCAGATTAACAGTTGGTCAGTGTGGACTTTTCAGTGGTAACTTCTTAAACTTTTAAATTTTTTCTCGCTCAGTCTTGAATACGTTGTTACATAACTGCTCAGTTGTGAGTTTAAATGCTTTAATGTACCTGTATGAAAGCAACTTCAGAAAACGAAGATCTTAAAATAGCTCTTTGTTCACTTTTTCCCATCATCCAGGCATTTTAAAACACAGCAGTCTTTGCCTGCAGGGATGTATTTTTCCACAGAAATTTTCATATCGAAGTTAGAAATTCAAATATTGTGACAAAATGAATTTTGTAGGGTGCCACAAGTTTGTTAAAATTTCCAAAGGGTGCCGCGACTAAGAAAAGGTTGGGAAACACTGCTCTAAACCATAAGTGTTAATTAACTCTGGAAGAGCAGAATATTATACCGATAATGGAAAATTATTCTCCATTCAGAAATAAAGCTTCCTGTCTTCGGTTACATCCTTAGAGCTTCCCAAATTACCTCTCAAAAAAAAAAAAAAAAAAAAAAAAAAAAGAAACCACAGGAAAAACCCAAAAAAAAAAAAAAAAAAAAAGCCAC
>NW_015549598.1:226856-256542 GCF_001515605.1 Sinocyclocheilus anshuiensis | reverse complement strand
AAAAAAAAAAAAAAAAAAAAAAGGTAAGCTGGGACTGAGGCGTTACCCTAAGGTATAAAAGCTAAATGGTACATATTTGTACCTTATTTATCTCCAAATGGTACATATTAGTACCTTGAAGACCCATGCAAGTAGCCTACTTTAAAAGAAAATAGTATCTTACGTGTATATATTTTTAAAGAGTAGGCTACCACCCCAGTGTCAGTGTTGTACTTTTTTTCTGAGCATGAAGAAACTGCTGCGTAAACGTATTAAAAAAAGATTTAGCCTAATCATTATTGATCTCATTAACAGCACACACAAGCTGCAAAATTAAACAGATGCTTAGCTTTCGTCACCCTTGATAGCCTGTTACCTAAATGCAAAACCCATTGACTAAATTGTAGAAATACGAAAATCCGATGTATAGTAAAATTACCAGTACCAGGATATTTAGTTTGGAATATAAAATTATTACATTACCTAAGATAAAGCGATACTCCTGCTTCTGAGAAGTGTGTGAATGCACCTTTTCTCCGGTGCGGTGCGCCGAGTGTTTCCAAACGGCGCGCCGGTGCGCATCTGACGCGCAGCGCTCCGGCTCCGGCTCCGGCTCCGGCAAGCAAACCACACACATCAGCGGGAGACCGAACGTGCTGCAGTAACAAGTGTTTCCCAACTGTCTCTCGCTTACTCATGCAAACTGAAGCTCAACTTCTGTCACCCTGAGTCAGTGAAAACCGTTCGAATGGGAGGGGTCTAATTAAGGCTCGAATCCCCTCAACTGAGGTAAAATAAAATATGAAACTATCTATCTATCTATCTATCTATCTACATATAGGCTACTCAATAATTAGTCAGAGAACGTTACGCTCGTGATGAATTAATGAAGCCTACCCTAGAGCAGTTCGTTCGTTCGCTGTCTGTATTGGACGGTATATCTACAAAACGACTTAATAAATTGTGAATTTACACATCATACATGTCATAAATACATGTCTTTTTAAGACGTCTGAATGATAGTTTAAGTAACGTAACTCCGTAAAGTAACGTAAAGTAGTGGTGCCAATACCGTTGCGCGAGACGAACCTCGATCACCCTCAACTGAGCTCGACCCAAATTAAAGTCAAGATTCGTACATAGGCTATCTGTCTGTTGTCCATATGAGGAAATGGCTTTTATCACAAAATGTTCAGCGCTAGTTCATTTCTCATTACGAATGTTACTTTTCAGCAGAGCCGTTGAAAAAAAAACGGCGTTTGTAGCTTTCAATGAATACGTCATCGAGCTGCAGTCGATTAACTTTCTCATGAAGCTGTCTTAACACTGATTGATAGTGATCAATATGGATAGAGTACCGAGGCTAACCTCTTCGTCTATTTTTAGCCTCTGTGAAGAAAGAAAACATCAACGTTTGGAACGACATTAGGGTGAGTAAATGATGACAAAATTTTAATCCTGGTGTAAAGTTGAACTATTCCTTTGGGACAGAGCAGCATCAAATAGTAAGCAGTGACACAAGACACCATTAAAATAAAGTAAAATTGGAAAAAATGCAAATTTGATACAAGCCCAGAGGTCAGCATAATAAGGCAAACTAATGAGCTTGCATTCATTTTCTGTTATGTGGTTAGTTTTAAATGATGAGCTTTCATGGCCTGAGGATCAGAAATCAGCTCTTTTGTGCTGCCAATAACAAGCACCTGTCAGGCAAACACCTGCTTTGATGAATAATAATGACCTATAAAAACACCGAAACTAATTTACACCACCATTTAGTGGCACACTACTTTCATTTGCTTTTATCACATTTTATTCTTTGCTGTGATTGTTTTTTGGTCCACTATGTTTTAATGAGTTATCTTAATGATCTACACAGAGCATCTTCTCTGAACTGAGGTTTCCCACTCGTACTTTTTAACAGTAAATTTCCCACTGCTGCAGTGCATGCTGGTAATGAAGAGATAAAACAATTGAAAGCTAGCCGCACAGCTTTGACATTCAGAGAAATACTCTTTTGTGCATCTTTGTCTGTGGACATTTCATATATCAGAACTGGAAGGACTTGAGGGGAAAACATAATGTGGCACCTGACGTCATCAGCGAGTGGCATTAGTGCAAGCTGAATTAATATCATATTGGTCTGCACATTATCAGAATATACAAGGGACAAGCTTCTACTCACGCAAGTGAATTTTAAATTAGCACACCATTTACAGCCTCCATCCCATTCAGAACAGATACACATTCTCTAATTTATTTTAGGCTACATAATTTGATTATTTAAGAGTCGTGTATATGGCACTTGGGTGCAAAATTGACTATTGAAAGATTCTGGTCACTTTCGGCACATATTATTTCCCATATGACTCAGTCTGACTCATTTACTGCAATATGCTTTAGTCTTTTTTTTTGTTTTTTTTTGAAGCTGTTAGTTTTTTATTTTTCATAAGTTTATACAAAATATTCATCGACTGTGATTTGCATGTATTTAAAAGGCAATACATGTACAGCTTTCAAACATATTCCCAGAAGAGGACAAGCAGATATGTTTCTTTGTGTTTTGTGGAATATGATTCATAGACTGCGATGTAGAATGCAGAAATCTATTTCCATAATACACATGATTCTTAGCTGCAGTGCTACTGTATGTCGACCTTGGACTGAAAGAGGAAATTGTATTTGCATTAGCAGTTTCTGCTTGCACTTCTTTGTATAGCCTTTTTAAAATACTCATAGAATGGTGTGTTATTATTTTTTTGGATGGATGAATGGATGGATGGAGAGGCAAAAAGCTGATCACAGAGTCTGAGGGGACTCATGATTATTTCTGCAATTTAAATTAAATATGTGCAGTAAAAATCAATTGACATTTATTATTGTTATTGCATCAATGTGACTTTGACATTTAATTTAGATTTATTTGATGAGGGCTCGATGGCTTCCACATGCTCAAGCCAATTACGGTCCTGCTGTCCAAGAACTGTTTGCCTGGCAATAGCAGATGTGTCTTCTCTGGTTGTTAATGGCTTTTATTTGCTTTGTTATTATGTAGCAGAACATTTTCTTTAGAAGGTGCCAAAGAATGATAAATCATTTTGGATACATAAAACCGTGGCGTCAGCTCTGTTGTAAAAAGGTACATTTAAAGCATGCTTTTTATCTCTCCTCCTCGCAAAACATCCATCCATTTTGCTTTTTAGTGACCACAGCTCCCAGCTTCTCACTACCTCACAACATAATTCCTTTTCTCATGACGACCATCTCTATTTTCACTCCACTTCATTCTTATATTCCGCCTTTTGCTTTCGTCCCTTCCCTTCTCTGTTTGTAAGATTGTCACAGTTGAGAATCCGATTAAAGGGCTCTAAAAAGCTCAGAAAGCATCTCTGTGGATGCTGAAATTTTGTTAATGATATTCACTAATCTGCCTTTTGCATGTTGCTATGGGAAAAGATCACATTCTAGTATGAGCAGAGAACAAAATGAATGTCCGTATTTCATGCACTCTGAATGCCACGTGGGTTTCATTATGTGTCATGTGCTCAGCTTGCATGGATAGACCATCAAAACAGATTCATTTATTTGTGATTTTTGTACAGAGCATGTGGAGTGTTTTCTCTGTGAAAGCATAATCTGTCATCTTTTATTCACCCTAGTGTAGTTTGAAATTTGACATGAAACAACAACATGAAGGTGAGTAGATGCCAGAAATTTGGATTTTTGAGTGAACTATGTCTTCAAGGGAAGATTTTCCTTCACTGTCAATTTGTCCAAACGAAAATGAGTGTGAATGAAACCTATCACCCTAAAAAGCCCCCTTGCTAACATGTGTTTGTCAAGATCTACAAGGCATGATGTTCTACATCCAGCAAACTATGAACAGTGCTGCACTGGGTGTACATGCATTGATGAACATTTTCAGATGCTGTTTTGTTGAAAAGATATTTTGACCAGTGTTAGACTTTGACATGCTGAAAGAGTTCAGTATGAAGCTCCATTTCTGAGCATGAGCCAGGATGAACAACGATCTGACAACATGCAGCACAACACACGAGACAGATAAAGACAGGACAGAACGAGCAGCAGGTGCAGCCGCGCTGATTAGCTCGTCAGCCCCTTGGTTGCCGGAGCAATGCTGATGAGCAATCAGACAGGTAACACAAACAGGCACGCAGTAATGAACACACGGATCCATGAACTGTGACAGTACCCCTCCCCCTAGGAGCGCCTCCTGACGTTCCCAGAGGAACTTACCTGTCGATTGTAATCATCGATAAGCGAATCACAGAGTAGTGATATTTCAGATGACTACATGCTACTAAGACAGTATTTTATAATCTGAAGGGCAAAAGGAATAATAAATCCAATAAATCCAATTTCCAATAAAAACTTTGGAAAGAAAAGTGAAATTTTACAACCAGCTGGTAAAGCCTTATCCCAGTTGGCTCCTAACATTTTTAATTGCATTACTGGCAATGTTTGGGACTCAATTGTGAAAATGTCTAAAGACTTATCTTTTAGTCACTCGACGCATTTCTTTTTTGGTCTACTGGAATCAAAACAAATGCTCACAGGTTTGAACTCTTTTTAACTCTACAGAAGCTATATCAGCGAGCTATAGCAAGATAAATCCATATTCCTGGTTCTGAGAGCAAGAAAACCAGGCAACATGGCAAGACTCGGAAACGCTTGATTCTGTGTGGAAAGCTCTGAGCCCTCTGAGTGAGTTCACTGATGCCCTATCTGGACAAGTGTATCTTACCTGAAGCATATTTGTAATTAAACTGTTTTATCACCACAGGATGAAGACCTAACTTACAAAAGATATTAAACTGCAATTTTTTACCAGCCACACAAGACCATGCTGTACATGACACTCATAGACTAAATAACTTGTTACGGGCAGAGAACTCAGAATCCAGTTGCAAGTGAAAAGTGATTTATTGTGACAATTAAATAGTGAAGCTGGGTCGCAAGCCAAACGTGATGATCAAGGTGAGTAGCCGTGAGCACACGGGGATTACGAAGTCCCGACCTGATCCAACTAGGGGAGAGGAATCCAACGAGACTTCGATGGGTTCCTAGACTGGACATAATCCGAGACAGAGGACTGGAAACAATCCGAGGCAGAGATCCACCCGACACACAGGCTCTGGAGAGACAACAAGCATGAGCCAGGACAAACAACGATCTGACAACACGCAGCCCAACACACGAGACAAATAAAGACAGGACAGAACGAGCGGCAGGTGCAGCCGCGCTGATTAGCTCGTCAGCACCGCGGTTGCCGGAGCAACGCTGAACGAGCAATCAGACAGGTAACAATACACAGGCACGCAGCAATGAACACACGGATCCATGAACCGTGACAGTACCCCTCCCCCTAGGAGCGCCTCCTGGCACTTCCAGAGGAACCTACCAGTCGATTGTAATCATCGATAAGCGAATGATCCAATATGTCCCTAGCAGGAACCCAACTCCTCTCCTCCAGACCGTAACCCTCCCAGTCCACCAAGTACTGAAATCCGCGTCCCCTCCGCCTCGAGTCCAGAATGCGTTTAACCGAATAAGCGAGTTCCCCATCTACGAGTCGCGGTGCAAAGCCCAGAAACCTCTGCAGGGCCTTGCGGGAATCCGGGGTTGGCCAATCTACCACAGCCTGCACTTTGTCGGGATCCATGCGTACTCCCCCGGACGACACGATGTACCCTAGGAAAGGAACAGATTGTGCATGAAAAACGCATTTCTCCGCCTTGACAAAAAGCCCATTCTCTAGCAGCCTCTGAAGCACTGACTTGACGTGCTGAACATGTTCCTGGAGAGAATGAGAAAAAATCAATATGTCATCCAGGTAGACATATATGAACTGATCGACCATGTCTCTCAGCACGTCATTTACCAGTGCTTGGAAAACTGCGGGAGCATTAGAGAGCCCAAACGGCATAACAAGATACTCAAAATGCCCCCTGGAGGTATTAAAAGCGGTCTTCCATTCATCCCCCTCCCTTATGCGAACCAAATGATAGGCATTGCGAAGATCCAACTTAGTGAAAAAGGAAGCACCCTGCAGACTCTCGAAGGCTGAAGACATCAACGGTAAAGGATAGGTATTCTTCACCGTGATGCTGTTCAGCCCTCGATAGTCAATACAAGGACGAAGGGAACCATCTTTCTTTTCCACAAAGAAAAACCCCGCGCCAGCAGGAGAAGAAGAGGGACGGATGATCTTGGCTGCCAGAGAATCAGAAATATATTTCTCCATGGCCTCCCTTTCCGGAGCGGAAAGTGAGTATAACCTGCCTTTAGGCGGAGACGTACTTGACAATAACTCTATCGCACAATCATAAGGACGATGCGGAGGAAGAGAAGCAGCCCGAGACTTACTGAACACTCCCTTCAGGTCCAGATACTCAGCTGGCACGTTTGACAGATCCACATGTTCATCCTGAAACACAGAACAAGACACAGAAGAACAGGCAGACAACAAACAAGACGCATGACAATATTCACTCCAGGATGAGACTGTTCTCTGACGCCAGTTTATATTGGGATTGTGTAATGACAGCCAGGGGTGACCCAAGACCACCGGAGCCAGAGGGGAGTCGGTGATGAAGAAGGAAATGTCCTCCGTGTGGTTACCTGACGTGACGAGCCTCACCAACGGTGTGCAATGGGTGATAGGTGAGAGCGACTGCCCGCAGAGTGCACTAACCGAGATGGACTTCTCGAGTGGAACCAACTGAACTCCCAGTTTGTGCGCTGTCTTGCGATCCAGGAAATTTCCCTCAGAACCCGAGTCAAGGAGAGCTCTACAAGGGAATGTGTCCCGACCTAGGAGTAGTTGGACTGAGAGAAGAGTTACTTCCGAGGAGGCTTTCTCCACCGCGACTCCGCCCGCCAGTAACTTCCTAACTACTGACGGGCCTTGGCTTTTACTGGGCAGCATGCAACAACGTGACCCGCAGCACCACAGTACAAACACAGGCCCAGATTTCTGCGTCTCTCCTTCTCCTCCCGTGAAAGACGGGCTCTGCTCACCTGCATAGGCTCGGGACCGGAGAGGTAACCAGAGGACCCTTTAGTCGGGGCGGTGAAATGATCGCCACTACCTGCCGACACCCGTAGAGTTCGCTCGTCACGCCGTCGCAGTCTATTGTCCACTCGAATCGCCAGATCGATCAACCCGTCCAGTGAGGTGGGTAGTTCTAAAGTGTAGATTTCATTGGTGATCCGATCGGCCAGTCCATGCCTAAAAACGTCCCACTGCGCTTCCTGATTCCAATTGCACTCTGCCGCCAAAGTGCGAAACTCGATCGCGTAATCAGTCACAGATCGATCTCCCTGACGTAACTCCGCCAACTCCCGCGCCGCCTCCCTGCCGTACGCCGCCCGATCAAAGACTTTCCTGAGTTCGTCCGAAAAAGACTGGAATGACGAACAACACTGATGCTTCCGCTCCCACACCGCTGTTCCCCAGAGTGCCGCACGTCCAGTCAGCAGCGTGATAACAAACGCCACCTTGGACTCCTCTATGGGAAAAGATGAAGGCTGGAGAGCAATATGAAGTGAACAGGTCGCTAGAAATTACCGGAGCCAAAGGGGAGTCGGTGATGAGGAAGGAAATGTTCTCCGTGTGGTTACCTGATGTGACGAGCCTCACCAACTGTGTACAATGGGTGATAGGCGAGAGAGACTGCCCGCAGAGTGCACTAACCGAGATGGATCTTTCGAGTGGAACCAACTGAATTCCCAGTTTGTGCGCTGTCTAAGTGAACAGGTAGCTAGAAATGATCGACACAACAGGGGCTCACCGGAGTAGACTGTTGGAGGCGGTAGGCGGGGCTCAGCCCGCCGGCTGGGAAACTCCACAGGTGAGGCTGTAGCGGAATCGAGCACAGTGGGCCGTTGGGCCGCTTCAGCCCTTAGCTGACGAAATTGGGTGGTTAAATCCGAAACTTGCGTTATTAATGTCTGTACAGCTCGACCGGTAGCCAGGATCTGCTGTTCCTGCTGCTCCATGCGAGCACTGCTGCCGGAAAGAACGTCTCTGAGCGCCGCTGCACTTGCTGGATCCATCCTGGTCAGATCGTTCTGTTACGGGAAGAGAACTCAGAATCCAGTTGCGAGTGAAAAGTGATTTATTGTGACAATAAACAATGAAGCTGGGTCGCAAGCCAAACGCGACGATTAAGGTGAGTAGCCGTGAGCACACGGGGATTGCGAAATCCCGACCCGATCCAGCTAGGGGAGTGGAATCCAGCGAGACTTCGATGGGTTCCCAGACTGGACATAATCCGAGACAGAGGACTGGAAACAATCCGAGGCGGAGATCCGCCGGGCACATAGACTCTGGAGAGACAACAAGCATGAGCCAGGACAAACAACGATCTGACAACATGCAGCACAACACACGAGACAGATAAAGACAGGACAGAACGAGCGGCAGGTGCAGCCGCGCTGATTAGCTCGTCAGCCCCTTGGTTGCTGGAGCAACGCTGACGAGCAATCAGACAGGTAACACAAACAGGCACGCAGTAATGAACACACGGATCCATGAACCGTGACAATTTCTGTTTGCTGTCATTAAACGCAAAGGCTTTCATTCTTATTCATGGTTTCGAATGGCAAACTGTTCTGAGGTTAGGCTGTTTAAGCCCCTACTCGGCTATTTTAAGCTGTTTTGAAGATGTAAAAAGCATGTAAATGGAGCGGAACATGATGAACTTGACTGTAAGTACTTTTTAAATGCATGTCCCTGGTGTTTTTATGAACAGTTTATCCATGCATGTAATGTCTTCAATCATAATGAGCGAGCTCTCATATAGAGCCTTATTGTGATTCAATCAATTCCTAATGGATAAAATCAAGTCCTGCCTTCATTTCCCCCTGTTGTATTATATCTTTTTCACTCCGAGAGATGTCACATTATAAAAAAAATAATAAAAAAAAAAAATAGTTCACCCAAAAATCTAAAATTTGCTTAAAATGTACTCACTCTCAGGCCAATCAAGATGTTGATTTATTCATTTATTTAATTTAGCAGTACATCACTTGCTCACCAATGGATGCAGTGAATGGGTGCCGTCAGAATGAGAGTCCAAACAGCTGATAAAAACATCACAATAATCCACAAGTAATCCACACAACTCCAGTCCATCAATTAATGTCTTGTAAAGCAAAAACGCTGTATGTTTATCCAGTAATTGTTTCTGGCTAAAATACGAGTCCTCTAGCCATCTTGCTGAAAAAGTAATTTCGTCTGAAGCAGGAGAGAAATATGAACAAATCAAGCACCGTTTACAAGTGAAAACATCCCAAAACAGTTCTAAACAAATATGTCGGTGAATTTTGATGTGAGAGGACAACAGGGGATAGACTTTTTTACTGGAGGAAGCGTTATTGTGGATTATGGACTCATATTTTGTCCAGAAGTGATGGTGTAAAGTTAAAATGCTTAATGATGGATTTTTCTTAGTTACAAACACACAGCTTTTAGTAGCTTCACAAGACAGTAATTGATAGACTGGTGTGGATTATTGTGATGTTTTTATCAGATGTTTGGACTCTCATTCTGACGGCACCCATTCAATGCAAAGGATCCATTGGTGAGCAAGTGATGTAGTGCTAAATTTCTCCAAATCTGAAGAAGAAACAGACTCATCTACATCTTGGATGGCCTGAGGGTGAGTAAGCTTTAAGAAAATTTTCATTTTTGGGTAACTATTCCTTTGACACTTTCTCTCTCACATACAATGACAGATTTGCCTCAGATCTGGTGTATTTAGATTAAAGATTATGAAAGATTCTTAAATTGAAAGGTGAAATATTAATGGCATAATCTTTCCCAATTGGCCCTTTCGTTAAATTGCAACCAAGTACTCGCAGGAATATTTTTGAAGGTTAGAGCACTCTCCCCT
This sequence comes from Sinocyclocheilus anshuiensis, assembly GCF_001515605.1. Taxonomy (NCBI): domain Eukaryota; kingdom Metazoa; phylum Chordata; class Actinopteri; order Cypriniformes; family Cyprinidae; genus Sinocyclocheilus; species Sinocyclocheilus anshuiensis. The sequence continues at coordinate 246,643 of NW_015549598.1, read as the reverse complement.
GGGTAATATGGGTTCACACTCCAGCCTTCTAATACACTATTTTTAGAGCTAGGATGGAGTCTAGAATATATGCAGTCCATTAAAGCTACTGTAATTGTAGATAAAAACATAGCTTTTCCCTTTAAGCACTATCAGGCCAAATTGATATGCTCCAGCAAAGTGTTTACGAAATTTCAAATCATATATAGATTACACTGTTGATTCAAAAGCCTTTTATCACCTGAAATGTACTTCTTTTATTTGTTCTGAAATTCATTTCTGAATATTCATATACTTCTATGGTTTAGTGAATATATTTTTTAGAGGTAAAGAAAGCAGTAATAATTGACATGTGGTAATGATGTTTTGATGCTTGTGCCCATCATGACAACAGATTATACCTGGAGGCAAAAAGTGTCTTCCTCTATTGTTCCACATACATCATTAATCTCAGCTCCTGCTTCCTTAATTCCTGAGGAGTCTGAATGCATGATCTGAAGGTTTGTGCATTGAAGTGACAATGAGAAAAGTCTTTTAAACTACTATGAGGGCTCTTCATTCGAACTCTCTGATCCAGATGAATCTGCACTAATTTTGCTGCAGCTGTGCTTGTTATCCACCCATGTCTTTGTAGTGCAGTAGGCATGTGTGCTATTTGAAGAACACGCACATCAGTGAAACAGGCACACGTATGCAAAAATAGCAAATGAAGAAGTATTGTTTTGACATTGACTGAATTCAAGCCAGGTTTAGAGAAGGAGGTGCCATCTGTGCTCTATATCTGTCTTTGCTGAAGATGAAGAAGTATTTAAGTTTTTTTTTAAAGTGGTTGTTGTTGTTGGTTATGAATTTACAGGAATAGTTCACCCAATCTCTCTCTCTCTCTCTCTCTCTGTATGTATATACAGTTGTGGTCATAGGTTCACATTGCAGAACCTGCAAAATGTTAAGAATAATAATTTGAATAATAGTAATTGAAATTCAAATAGTTTTCACCCCTGGCTATTAATGCATCGTGTTTCCTTCTTGATAACCAGTGAATGTTTGATCCTTTTATAATAGTTGTGTATGAATCCCTCAATGTGAAAAGACGGATCTCACATACAGGCACTGTTGGAAAGGGTTAAAATATGGAAAATATGCTGGCAAACCAAAGAATTTGCAGGACCTGGAAAATTTTTCTAAAGAACAGTGGGCAGTTTAACTGTTCATGAAAATCAAGGGACTCACGGAACAATATCACAATATATCACAAAACATAAAAACAGTCGTGGATCATTCAGGTAATGACACACAGTATTAAGAATCAAGTATGTATTGAACAGGGTCGTTTTTATAAATGTAGTTATTATTTTGTCTTGGAGTACATCTTTTATGTGAAATAGCTTATTAAGGACAACACTAGATAAAAAAATAACATGCGATTTTTATGATCCCTCTTATTTTGTTAAAATTATTAACAGTTTGCAGATTCTGCAAGGGGTATGTAAACTTGTGACCACAACTGTATATATATATATATATATATATATATATATATATATATGTGTGTGTGTATATATATATATGTATGTATATATATAATGTAATATGTCATTTTACAACATCTGACGAGGAAAATTATTATATCATTAAATCCTGAAGGGGGCATTAATAAACCATGAATTTATTAAACTTGACATATCTATATTTGTATTTCTCTCAATGTGATTAGATAGACAGACAGACTAAGATTTAGTTTTTCTAAAGCTGTTGACTACATTCTCTTCAGTATATTCATGAACCGACTGTAAGTGTGTGCATATTGTGTGTGTGCAGAGCGGCTCCATATGCTGTTACATCAGCAGTATGAATCACTGATGAAGAGAGCCTTACTTTACTCTGATGAGGGAGCATTGTGCTGGAACGGCCAGGCTGGTTCCCATGAGCAATCAGACCTGTGCTTTAGGCTTTTAGAACTGGGCTATATATATATACATTTTACAGAAAGTGAGAGGGAGAGTAATTTTCTGGAAGCTTTTTCCTCTTTAAAGCAAGCATTAGCTACATAACTAAAGTGATGAGAAAGAAAGAGAAGCAGTTTCACTTTTTTTTGTTTTGTTAAAATTTCAGCTCAGTTCAGACTACATGTGGTTGTGGAATAACTTAGAGAAAGCTAAGACTCAAAAGGAAACATGCACTGCGATTGTTCTATCTATACATGTATCTGTAATCATAATGGAACTGTTGGGAAAGCTGTAGTTTGAAGGTGAAATGTGTAATTTTTGTGGCAGTACAAAAGCTGTCATTGGGTGGGTACAAAAAAAAAAAACAGAGCTAAAAGAATGCTCTGATCAATCATCCGATAATCACTTCCTCTGCCTCTATCGACGGTTTCTCACCCATCTATAACATGAAACCAATCACATTGTGATGACGCAAAAGAGCCTGCATCACTTTCATGTGGTGTGATGGTTTTAGAAGTGTTGAAAAATTCTCACAATAATAGCTTACAATAATTAACAGTTCTCACAATAATAAAATAATAGCAGTGTCATTTCGACCTCCTCAAGAGGTCGCCGCATACATTTTTCAAGCCGCATACATCTCATTGAGATACATGACAATTTGTCAGCCGCATACATCTCATTTCAAATCATTTCAAGCAAATCAACAATTATAAAAATTACCATTATATCTCATTAGGTTAAAATCACTTTATTTATTTATGTTTGTTTGTTTGTAATGGTTGGTTATCCTCAAACAGATTTAATTAAAGCTCAAGTGAGTTTTATCATTTAAGTTAAAATTTGAGTAGTCATTGAACATATTTTTTGAATATATTTGCTGTTCTTCTCGCTTCATTCACATTGCTTTACCATGTCTTTTGCATGGGGAGTTTTGAGAGCTTTAAAAAAGTTGAAAAGAAAAGCCTCCTTTCTCCAGTTGCTAGCAAATTAAACATGCAACGCAAACAATATAGTCTGATTCACGACAAATGGCTCTAATGGGTTGCTCTTTTAATGAATCGTATAAAAAAAAACAGTTTGAATCTGATAGATCCTTCACAGAACAAACTCACTAAATCAGTCAAATCAATTACTGAATCAATGGACAGTAAGTTATGATTTTTGAGGTTTTGTGTACTTACTGTGAAACTTTATTTTATATTTATACATTTTTAATTTAACGTAAAACGTGACAGATGACAGTGAATAACAATGAATGAATAAATTTTAACAACTGTCACATTAAGTGTAATTTAATTTACGGGCTGTATTTAATGTCATTTGACATTATTAAACTATTTCCTCTTAGCTTATGTATCCTAAAAGCTGAGCAACTGCTGAAAAAAAATAGAGTAAGCTGGTTTGCGGGTTGATTTTAGAGGGGTTTTGACCCCTTCTTTAGCTGGTCAGGCTAGGAGACCAGCTTGACCAGCTTTAACCAGCTAATCAGCATAGGCTAACATTAACATTTCTAACATACGTTAGTATGTCTGTAGCATAACAACGTCTAGTTAGCTAGTCAAGCAGGTTACCAAAAGTGTTTTCTGAATTTTTGACCTCATTCACTCTTTTGGATGCTATTCAGTAGCTGCTCAACATTAATAATCCAGAGGGATGGTGTTACGGACTGTGCAAGTTTTGAAAGCTGTCGCTATCTATTATGCTGTTTGTATTTTCTTATGATTCAACACTTGGCCTATTTTAATAGCAGTCATGTCAGGAAATGTCATATGATGCTGGAGGAGTAGCATATGCTAGCTCATAATTAATGCTAAAACTATATTTTTGGCTTTCTTTGTGGAGTGCATTCGTAATAAACTATTTTGCTTTGAAATTTCAAGGATGTAAACATTATTATGCATGAGCATGACACAAATTAATTCAAGACAACCTGGAAAAAGTCCTGGAAGTTTCTCACGGAAACACACTTGATGTCAGTGTTTCTTCTCATATATTTTCAGATGAGGAAAGATCCCAATGGCTGCGGTGTCGAGAATGGAATACCAGCATTACTGCATACTGAGCAGTTAGCATGTAAAATAGTATGTGAAATGGTTGCATAGTTCTTCTAAATCCTTTTATGTGATCTTTTGATTGTTTTTTTGCATTTTAATCAAATTAGTAAAGCAAGCTCACCTAATCAAATAAATCAAATAATGAGCTAAGCAAAAGATGTTGAAAATCATAGATTTTACTTACAGTTCTTTCATCACACATGAAATGGAAAGTCATATCAATCACAATGTATTGTGTATTTTGCTCAGTACTGCATATTTTGCATACAGAAAATGTGCATAATGCACACAGTATAAATATAGTATAAAAGTAGTATACCACTTAACACATATCACATGATCTTTCAGAAATCATTCTAACATAATCTGAATTGCTGCTCAAGAAACATTTCTAAAATATTATCAAGGTTGAAAACAGTTCATATTTTTGTAGAAACCATGATACATATTTTTCAGGATTCTTTAGTGAATAGAAAGTTCAAAGGAACAGCATTTGTTGTAAAAATACATTTTTGTAACATTATACATGTATAGTAACATTTCATAAATGTATGAAATAATACATAGTATGAGTCGTACACCATTTCATACTTAACAAATATCAAATCCTGTGTTCCTCCAGCAGGTGATTTGTTAATAATAAATGACAACAGTATAATAGCCTCCTCTGCATGAACCATCTGCATGAAAAATGAATTTGCAGCAAAAATATACATTTTTTATATCAGGTCCTCATATTGATTGACACTGTAGGGATCAAGCTTGTATTCGTCTCCAAATTGTCAGGTTCTTGCATCTCATTTCGGCATGAAAAAAGACACTACTTTGAACATGTAGTAGCTGATTTTTAAAAAATATATTATGAAGTGCATGCATTTATTCATTGTTTCAATTTTCTGGACAAGGTTTTTTTCACAAGGATAAAAGTTACAGACAGTCAGGATCAAAGAAGCAAGAAAAGGCAACTCGCAGTGCTCTGATCAGAAGATGAATAGGAGGTTGTCCTAACCACCGAGCGCACTGATGCCACGATGCATTAACATTTGATCAAAACATCAATATCCCAAACCAAACAATCAGACATGCAACTGTTCAGTGTCATGATTTGTTTGGCCAGAGTTGCATATTTATAAGCCATATGCTTTGGCACTGTGTTAATCTGGGCTGTATGCTTGATGTTGAAGTGTTGAAATCTAACAGATACTCGATATGTGACACAAGACAAATATCAAATTGACCCACTCCAGAGTTGTGTACTGTCCAAAATTAATGCTTTGCCACACCTGCTGATGGTGGGTGAATTAAGAAACATTACCATAATTATTTCCTTCCAGTCACGAAACTGCAATTTGAATTTTTTTGGGGGAAAAAATCAATTATGGAATTATACTGTATGTCTGTTTTTGGTCAGTCATTGTGGCACATGTGTGCATTCTGGTGGTTTATTACAATGTTGGAGAGTTTGAATTCAGTGAATTGAGTTTTTTTTTTCGCCATTGGGATAAGAAAGATAATTGTGAGTTTTTAATTTCACAATTCTGACTATTTTTCTTGCAATTCTGATATTACATCTCATAATTTCAGACTTTTTATCTCAGAATTGTGAGATATAAAGTCAAAATTGTGAGATATAAACTCACTATTGCGAGATATAAACTAATTCTAAGAAGAAAAGATGGAATTGTAAGATGTAAACTCGCAATTTCAAAACTCGCTTCAAAAACAGTTCAGAATTGTGAGATAAAAAGTTGCAATTAACTTTTAAAGTTTTTATTCTGTGGCAAAAACAAACAAACAAAAAAACAGAATTGTGAGATATAAACTCAGAATTCAGAGAAAAATTTAATTGTGAGATGTAAACTATTCTGAGAAATAAAGTCAGAATTGCAAGATATAAACTCAGAAATGCAGACTGTAAATTCGGAATTGCAAGAAAAAAGTCTGTGATTCTGATATTACATCTCATAATTCAGGCGTTTTCTCAGAATTGCGAGAATAAAGTCATAATTGTGAGAAATAAACTCGAAATTCTGAGAAGAATAGACGGAATAGTAAGATGTAAACTCACAACTGTGAAAAAAATGTCAGAATTGATATGAACTTACAATTCTGAGAAGAAAAGTCACAAGTACTTTTTTTTTATTCTATGGCAGAAACACAAAAAGTCAGAATTGCAAGATGTAAACTCAGAATTGAAAAAAAAGAGGAATTCCTAGTTTACAGTGGGTACGGAAAGTATTCAGACCCCCTTAAATTTTTCATAAAAATGGCTGTCCACCAACGTTTACCATCCAACCTGACAGAACTGGAGAGGATCTGCAAGGAGGAATGGCAGAGGATCCCCAAATCCAGGTGTGAAAAACTTGTTGCATCTTTCCCAAAAAGACTCATGGCTGTATTAGATCAAAAGGGTGCTTCTACTAAATACTGAGCAAAGGGTCTGAATACTTAGGACCATGTGATATTTCAGTTTTTCTTTTTTAATAAATCTGCAAAAATGTCAACGATTCTGTGTTTTTCTGTCAATATGGGGTGCTGTGTGTACATTAATGAGGAAAAAAAATTAACTTAAATGATTTTAGCAAATGGCTGCAATATAACAAAGAGTGAAAAATTGAAGGGGGTCTGAATACTTTCCGTACCCACTGTATATCTCGCAAGTTTATATTTTGAGGAATTGTGAGATAAAACAAAAATCACAATCACCTTTTTTTTTTATCCCACGCCAGAAACAAGATTCTGTACTTTTTGGAGCTATTTGCATTGATGAAGAAAATATCGGAACTAACTAGATGGCACAAGGGCAGTATACAAACACTACTGCTGTGCATGTGCTATTGCATAATTATTTTTCTAATAATGTTTCCGGCCAATGAGCAAGAGACTTTCTCATTTATTTAATCACCAAAGGAAATTTTTGCGCACATTTTGGACACTGATCACACGCATTATGCATTCCAATTCATCTCTGGCTAGTGACTGAAATGGAAAAAGGGAAAAAAACATCCACACAACAGATTTGTTTTTGATGGTTTGTGAGCTAAAGAGATGACAGTTTAGGACTTCAGTTTCCAATTTCATTCTGTTTAAAGTTCAAAAAGCTGTCACTGCGTGATCATTTTTATGTCACGGTTTGTTCTCGATATCATTTTTCCGCTTTGCCGCTCTTTACCTAAGGATCTGGCTGGTTTGCCTGTGCACATGGTTTAAATGTAATACAATCAAGGTCCAGTTGAAAAGCATGACGTTCGGGCACAGTTAATTCTCTTGAAAAGCATAGGATCTGTTTCCCATCTTCAGTGGCCCTGTGGGAGGAAAATAATTATGAAATCATTAGACATTTGAACTGGAAAAGAACAGACAGCTAGTGTTTGTGTTTCTGGGTGCTCTGGTACATGTATCAGTGCGTTGTTTTTGCACACTATGTATTTTTCTCTCATCGCACGTCTTGAGTGACATCAGAGGGATTATGCTGAAATGTTTCTCAGATGTGTTTGTGTCTGCCGTGTCTCAAAGTGTTCTTTTCAGTCATCATTAGTATATGTGATTCACGTACACTAGAGTGTCTAATCCCCTGTGGCATAAGATGTATGTTCTTGATTAAAACAACCACAAACTGAACCATAATTCTGATCCAGACCAGAAGTATTATGACAGATTCTGCTGTGTGTGTACTGTACTGCTCACTTAGTTTTTCACTTATTTTAATTAGTAGTGCTTGCTAAGCCATTCCCAGGGTTAGGGATTTAAAGAGACATGATTGATAGATATGAATGATATCCAAAATTATGCAGCATGTTGGAGGTGTAATATTTATTTTCTACGTGATTGGACTTTTTGCTTGGTGGATGAAAAAATTTTAACAAATATCCATAGATTTTTATATACTTATACATATGCTCACCTGGGCTTCATTTATCTGAACAAAAACAACAGTATTTTAAATGTATTATTACATTTCAAGGGTAATTTATTCATGTGATGGAAAAATCTGTATTTTCAGCATCATTACTCCAGTCTTCAGTGTCACATGATCCTTCAGAAATCATTCTAATATGCTGATTTGCTGCTTAAGAAACATTTCTTATTATCAATGTTGAAACCAGTTGTGCTGCTTCATATGTTTGTGGAATATATTATTGAACTAATACAACAATATAAAAATATTATTGTCTTAATATTTTTTTCAAGATTCCTTCGGATTCAGATTTGGTTTATATTCGATTAGGGATTTGATTCGATTTGGTAACTCCAGTCATCTCTATACGATCAACTAGGATCACGCTACTTTTGCAAAATGCAGCCCTGAACGATTCACAAACTACTGACTCATGAGCGAGGCTGTTTTGTGGATCTTGACTGAATCACAGTTCACACTCGCTGTTGCATGTAGGAAACGCTTGTGCATGCTCTAAAGAGACGTCATCTGAGGAAACAAAAAAGCTTTCCCACCAGATTTTAAATTATTGTTTAACATTTTTACTGTTGGATATTTAAGTCGCAGTAATCACTACCCCCTTTTTTTCTGCAGAAAATACAGAAATTTTGTTTAGATTGTTTAGAACACTTAGATGAGCACATGATGAAAATGGTTAAGTCAAGTGTATAATCAAATACAACACGTATCCAGTATGAGCTCATCACCATAAACCTGAACTCAAGGCCTCTCTAACATCATAAAACACTGTCATGGTGCACCTTTCGCCTCCTATAATTATCCCCGCACTAATGAGGCAATGAACTAATAAGACACCTGGGTTTCCCACCCTTAAATATTCATACACACACACTACACTACACGCATGCTCACAAAACACACTTCAGAACATCTCTGCCGACTCATTTCAGTCACTTAAGAAACATGTTGAATTCATTGGTTGTGCAATGCTAATCAGTTTTGAGGGTCTGATATCACCTTAAAGTATAAGAGGCGCATCTTGACAAAATTAAGGTGTAATCCAGTACTGCATGTGGTTAAGTGGCAAGGTCGTTCCTCTCGTTCTCTGTTGGAGAGGAACAGGCCGATTTATGTCCTAGTTTGTGTAATCATCATCCCCTGTGCTCTAGATCCAGGATAATGAATGGTACATGGAAACAATGTTAAAATGTAGAATTTTTATTTTAATTAAATTAAATTTTTTTATTTACATTTTTCATTTTATTTATTTATTTTTAAATTGACTTAATTACACTTAAAGGTGGGGTAAGCGATTTCTGGTAGCCAGTGTTGACTTGAGCGCCTTGTGTTCTTTCACGACATGCCTCGTTGACCTCCGGCTCAAATTACGCACCGTTTCACCTGGATTTTCACAAGTGTCTTCTGTGCATGTGCTCAGAAAGCGGAGTCTATTCTTGTCAATGAGTTTCAGCTGTCTGGTCGCGATGACAAACACCTTCCCGTACACAAACACCATAATAACGAGGGGCACGTAGAAGGACACCACTGAGGAGAAGATGGTGTAGGTCTTGTTAGTATGGAAATCACAGCATTCTGGTTTATTGTAACATATTTTTGCCTCTTTATAATCTGCACGAGAAAAATGGTTCATGATTGGCACGAAGGAAACTAGGGACGCCACTATCCACACCGTGCAGACAATATAGCTAGCTCTGCGCTTCCCAAGGAGGACCTGATGTTCAAAAGGTCTCGTGACCGCAAAATAGCGCTCAACGGCGATGACACACAACGTCTCTATGCTGGCTGTGACGCAAAGCACGTCCACGGACTGAAACAGACTGACATTGAAAATGTATGCTTTATGATGTAATAAAACAATTTCAGCTAGCTTACCCAGACTACTTGTCAGACTTCTTATCAGATGATCACATGCGTCCTCCTGACCCACAATGTATTATTTGTGCTATATTTTTTTTACCTTTTAATGATTTTATTGTAGTATTTGATTGATATGAAGCTGTTTTCATTAATGCTGTTGTCATTTAATTTTTTAAACACTAATCTGCATTTTATGCAACATGACTTCACAAAAACAAAGCTGCAGGTGCTACAAACTTATTTCAACACGCATATTTACATAACGAAATGAAACGGACCACCATGAAAATTGTGATGCCACTTACCCACAATTCTTGTCATTTGAGATGATCACATACCACCTTTTGACTCATACTGCATTATTTGTGCCATTGTTTTATTGTATTTTCTTGATATTTACAGCTATTTTATGCAATATAGCTTCACAAAAACAAAGCTGCTGTGTACTGATTATTTTGAAATAATATTTGACTAAAATGAAACCAACCAGTGTGGAATGTTTGATGCCTTTATGAAGTAATAAAACAATTTCAGCCAGCTCACCTCAACCTCAAACTTCCACCTGACCCATAATGCATTATTTTTTGCTAAAGTCGTTTAGTTGCTACATGCTTCCGTGTTGAAATGAAACAAACCGACATGGAAAATTTGATGCCTTTATGCAGTAATAAAGCAATTTCAGACAGCTTACCCAGAAAGGTACTTCCTCTCTCAAATCATCTTCAATAATTTATGCTCGTCAGCAAGTTAACCCTATTTCTAAATTCTTATCTTCCATTATCGTGCAACTGTTCTCTGTACACCTTCCCACGCCTCTAAATACCGATGTGAACAAAATGTTCAGAAGGATGCAGGACGTGTGGTTTGTGGTGGGCACCGTATTGTCAGCTTCCTGTGGTAGAGCTTCTGGCCTTTACAGAAGAACTTCTGCAGAATGAGCACATAGCTTTCAAAATGTACAATTAACATACTAATGTATTGAATAATTGTTCACTAAATAATTAGGTTAGAGATTATGTAAAATTATGTCCTTTGTGGAAGTTGTTTCGTATTTCTGAAATGTTTCATGGCTCTTGGATCAGCCAACACATTGCCCTGACCCTATTTACACTTAATTCCAGAACGTTGCTTGTTTCCTTTGTTGTTGCATCTTAGTTCTGGCTTTGTTTACACTGAATTCACAGCGTATAGACGGTCATGCTACAATGCAGTTCTGTTTGTCAGACAGATTAGCCATCATTCATTTGCTTCCCTCTGGCAGTTCAAGCAAAGCTTGACAAAGTTTCACAACATTTCATGATGTTCGGCTTGCTGCTGAAAATGACAGACTGTTTAATAGGAAAAATATTAGAATGACAGATGGTTTGTCAGGATGTCCATGTTAATAAAGCTACTGAAATTGTCTTAATTGTTCAAGGTGAGTAAATCGTACGAAAAACTGACTAGGGAAAGTGTTAAAGGTCTCTGGGAGCATCATTTGCTGTGTTTTCTTTGATTTTGGTGTGTTTTTAATTTATATGATGGCTGTACAGCACTCTAGCTTGACAGTAGCCTCAGGGGAAGTACATCGCTTGCAATTTTACACACATACACGGAGAGCGTGTTCGTTTCTCTGGTTCCCCGATGATAACGGTAAAAAAGCAGCAACTTTTAAAAAATTCTGAAACTTTCTTGCAAATTGACATGCATGAGGGAAAAACTTCAAAATCTTGGCTTCATTTGTCTAAGACATTGCTGCCCATGTTGGCCCATCTGTGATAATACAAAAACCTTCAAACTTGGATTGAACGTCAGTGCAGGTCCAAACAATCTGCTGTAGAACACAAAGCTGACTCTTAGTTTTGAGATAAAACAGTTCGACCAAACACACTGCATTTCCAAGATTATTGACTCAATTCAGTTCAGAGACAGATTTTTTTCAAGACACACACACACACAGACGTCTGTTTCACTATCCTTGTGGGGACTCTCCATAGGCGTAATGGTTTTTATAGGCCTACTGTACAAACTGTATTTTTTGGTGCCCTACACCAACCCTACACCTAAACCTACCCCTCACAGAAACCTTTCTGCATTTTTACATTCTCAAAAAAACTAATTCTGTAGGATTATAAGCTTGTTTCCCCATGGGGACCAATTTAGGTCCCCACGCCGACACTAGTCCCCATGAGTCGGTGTGACTTGTGTAGAAAAACATGCGCACACACACACATACACACAGAGAGAGAGAGAGAGCACACAGAGAGAGAGAGAGAGAGAGAGAGAGAGAGATTTGCTTGCTGGCATGATCTGTCTCTGTCAGGCTTTTTTTCTTGAATACGATACAAAATGGTATGAAAAAAGTGGTCTTGACGTTCTTGCTGTATTGGAACATATAAGTCATACAAGCAAGCATAAATTTCTATGATTTTTTTCATTTTTATTTAGTAATTTAACATTTCATTTAGTAATTTTGTTGTGTTTTTGTCATTTTAGTAGTTTTTTGAATATCTACATAATATTTGTCTATGTTTTTATTTTTATTTGTTTTATTGTAAACTACCAAAGCAAGAAAAATCATTTGTCCCCAAATAAATAAATAAATAAAACTGTTTTCAAGTCATTCAAATTTAATTTGTGTTTTAGTATTTAGTGTTTATTGCCAGAAAAAATGGCAAATCAGTGTTTAAAACTGTATTCAAATATGTCCCAAAATAAATTAATTTAGTTTGTAGTCAACATTTACTGAAGGTTAAGCACCTCCTTTTACTTACTGTTTATTGAAAAAAATAAATGAATAAATAAATACACAGACACACACACACACATATATATATATATAATTAATTTGTTTTGTATCCTATTCGTGGAACTTTTTAATTTCTGTTTCATAGACATACAATGTATGATAACTCAAGCCACAAAAGTAACATTCTTTGTGACTCGCAGAGGAATGCACATGAATACATGCATAGCGCCACTTAGTGGTAAAAGTTTAAATACACTTTTTTTGTCAGTCATTTTCCCCATAATTCTGACAGATGCCACATTCACTCATATGATTAATATGCTGCACTTTATTAAATTGAGGCACGTAGTCTGTGAAACCTGTAATCTAGAAAAACAGAGAAACTATGCTGATCTCATATGCTTATGCAAACAACCGTGAGCAATTAGTAAAATTGGACCGAGTACACATAGATGTTGTACATTAAACAAATTATACTCAGAGTAATTACAAAAATGGACCTCGATGAGTGTGCTGAGATTAAGAAATTAAATGAGACAACAACAGATCAATACAGTCAATACGGGCTGTTCTTTTCTCCTTTTATTTTTTTGACAAACACCAAGATGTGCCAATCTATAAAGGACTCCCATAAATTCCAAGGCAATAAGCAAAAAAACATGAATCTCATTTAAAACATCACTGTTCAGTTTTAACTGGTATTACAAACAGGGAATGTGTTTGAAATGCTGTAGACTTGGTGTGAGAGACAGCGTTTCACGTTAATGAACACGGCGAACATGTTACTTTTCCCCTCCGCACAGCTCCAACAGGATCTTACGGTAATCGCCCGACGTGTCACCCTAATAAACAAACAGAACAGAGTTTCATTATGGGTTAAATGTTAGTATTGCCTTTAGTAGTGCTTTTAGTGGGGATTTTTGTGTTTGTCTGCAAAATTTGTTGAAATTAAAGGAATTATTCACCCAAAAATTAAACTTTTCTAAAAATGTATTTACCCCCAGGCCATCCAAGATGTAAATGAGTTGGTTTCTTCATCAGAACAGATTTGGAGAAATGTATCATTACATCACCAATGGGTCCTTTGCAGTGAATGGGTGCCGTCAGAATGAGAGTCCAAACACCTGATAAAAACATCACAATAATCTACAAGTAATCCACACGACTTAAGTACATCAATTAACATCTTGTGAAGCAAAAAGCTGTGTGTTTGTACGAAATGAATCGATCAAGATGTTCTTAACTTTAAACCATTGCTTCCAGCTAAAATACGAATTCTCTATAGATAAAATTGCTTTCTCCAGTGAAAAAGTAATTATGGTTTATTATGGATTATGGACTCGTATATTGGCTAGAAACAATGGTTTAAAGGTAAAACATCCTAATGATGGATTTGGTTCTTACAAACACACATTTTTTCACTTCTCAAGGCATTACCTGATGCACTGGAGTGGTGTGGGTTACTTGTGGATTATTGTGATGTTTTTATCAGCTGTTTGGACTCTCATTCTGACGGCACCCATTCACTGCAGAGGATCCATTGGTGAGCAAGTCATGGAATGCATTTATCCAAATTTGTTTTGATGAAACAAACAAACTCATTTACATACTGAATAAGTAAATGAGTCGATTTTCAGCAAATTTCCATTTTTGGGTGAACTATTCCTTTAAAAGTTTGGCTTTGCTTCATCCCTGAGGTATTGTGTTAGAGTATTTGTAATATGTTTTTGAATATTGTGTTTAGTCAAATATTCTCAGTGAAACAGCCGTGTCCCACCTTTATAAAGGAGTGAAGGGTCTTTCCATAAATCTTCAGGAACTCTGCTTTGATGTCGAGCATATCGATCTCGGCGCGAGCCACCATGATCCTGATCAGCACGCTATCTGTGGTGCCTAAACCCTAAGAGCCAAGAAACAAGAGAAATTATGACTTTTGTACTGATCAAATCCCTAATGTGTGCAAATATTAGATCAGTTGGCGTTTCCATTTACCTTCATTGACTTGTAGAGCCTTTCAGCAAAAAATGCTGGCTTGTTTTTCAAGCATTTCACTGCAAGGGTTAAGAGAAGCTTTTTAGATCCCAGTATGCAATTGAAAATGTGTGAAGATAATTCAAATATTGCAATACTCACGACAGACCTATTGCCAGAAATGCATCCTCCAGGCAGCCAGACATCTCCCTCTTTATGCTGTCTTCAATGTCCCTTCCAGAACTCTTCGGATACTCCTGAAACACTGGGAAAAGAAAAATGGTTGAGAATGTGCTTGATGTAGGCTAATACTACTTGAAACAGCCAACTATAGTTGTCACATGATCTCACAACGTTGCATGTTTAATTCAGTTAGCACCATCTAGTTAAAATAAATAGCTGAATGAATGGTCATTTTGCATTTTTAAATAAAATGAGTGAAGGAGCAGAAAAATATAACTAACCATGTACATGTTAATTAATCCTATATATAAAACGAATAAAAATGACGAAAGCATATAACAAAACTACTAAAATTAAATTGAAACTAAACTGAAAATGTAAAATGCTCATTCAAAATATTAATAAAAACTATAGTAGTATATATAAATAAGAGTAAAATAACACTGTACTGCACATAATTTACATGAACAGTATGAGAAGTAGGCCTACATCTATTCCAAACAACTTTATTTAAATCCAGTCACCACAAGGTGGAAGTCATGAGCCTACTTCATTGTCATATAAGGTCATTTTCCCACTGTGCTGCTTTCTATTGTTACATTAGAACGATCACAAAACTGGGAAGGAGTATTTCGGTTATTATCTGGCATGCACAGATACCTCGGAGTAAGTGATTTCTGTTCCTCACACACAGCACAGTGAGGAACTTGACCTCATCTGTTCCCCAGCGAGCTTCGCCTGCCTCGTAGATGTCCTGTTGGATGAGAAACAATGGAGAACTTTATCGGAGCAATTTCCATTTATACTGTTAATGATTAATGAACACAAGCATGATTGTTGTGTACCTCTAAGGCTGAACCCCACATTTTATAAAGCAGTTTGCTGACACTGAATTAAATTGAAACTAAACTGAAAATGTAAAATGCTCATTCAAAATATTAATAAAAACTATAATAGTATATACATAATAGTAAAATAGTGTACTGCGCAAAATTTAAATGAACAGTATGAATTGGCTGATATGTCTATTCCAAACAACTTTATTTACATCCTGTCACCACAAGGTGGAAGTAATGAGTCTACTTCATTGTCCCAAGGTCATTTTCCCACTGTGCTGTTTTCTACTGTTGTTACGTAAGAACGGTCACTTGACTGGGAAGCAGCGTTTCTGTTATTATCTGGCGTGCACACATACCGCGAAGTAAGTGATTTCTGTTCCTCACACACAGCACAGTGAGGAACTTGACCTCATCTGTTCCCCAGCGAGCTTCGCCTGCCTCGTAGATGTCCTGTTGGATGAGAAACAATGGAGAACTTTATCGGAGCAATTTCCATTTATACTGTTAATGATTAATGAACACAAGCATGATTGTTGTGTACCTAAGGTTGAACCCCACATTTTATAAAGCAGTTTGCTGACACTGAATATACACAGAAACACGTCCAATAAAGAATTGTAAATACAGAGAATATACAGAGGCCCAATTTTTATTTACACACCTTAGCCACACATAAAAATAAAGCACTACATTAGATAACATATAAACAATATTTATTGTAAAGAAAGGCACCACAAGCACGCCTTTTTTTTTTTGCGGCCAGTGTAGTCGGATTCCATAGAGAATGACTCTTACGAGTCGGTTCTTTTTAATGAATCAAAAACATCCAGAGCGGCCAGTCGGATCCCATAGCGAACAACTCTTATGAGATGGTTATTTTCAAGAAATCAAAAAAATACAGCATGACCAGTGTAGCCCGATTCTCAAACAAATAACTCTTACAAGCTGGGTATTTTCAATTAAAAAAAAATAAAAATAAAAAATAAAATACAGCGTGACCAGTGTAGTACGATTCTCAAACGAATAACTCTTATGTGCTGGTTATTTTCAATGAATCAAAAAATACAGCACAAAGAGAGTAGTCTGATTCCCGAAGGACTCAAAGACATACAGCGCGACCACTGTAGTCTGAATACTCAATGAATGACTCTCATGAGCTGATTATTTTCAATTAATCAGAAACATGCACCACAACCAGTATAGTCCGAATTGCGAGAAAGGGATATTTAAGTGAATGAAACACTTCCAGTGTGATGGTTCGAGTCGTCCGATTCCCAAACAAATGACTTGAATGAATCCGTTTTATATAATATAAGCTTATATTTTATAAGTGAATCAGCTACAATGTTCTGTATTATATTGTACTTAATGCTCTTAAGACTTCACTTAAGTTACTAGCTAGTTGTACAATGATGAATACTATAGGTTTTATCATAAGTATTTTATAAAAATAACTGAAATTGAAATTGGGGGTTGCAGTACACTGAAGCTCTACTATTACAAAATCACACTGGATATGCTAAGCAAGTAATGTCTAAGTAATACCCAGTTTAAGGTATTCAGAACCCATTACACCACAAAACTTTAACATGTGCTTATTACGCAAAAAGCTACTGCTAACCACACCAAAATTCTCACCTTTGCATCCTGAACAGCCTGAGCCTCGTCCACCTTGGTGCTCTCGTCACGCCCAGCCTATAAGCAAAGCAGAAAATCAATATCAATACATCCCATATGCCAAACTATCAGGGGTCACACCTGCCCCGGCCGGACACTGTGGATGGTGAAGGTTTGCATGGCAAACAAAAGAGGTGATGAGTAAAGGCATCAAATAATCTTCTTCACAAATAAGATAATACAGGTGATTTGTTTATTTACCGTGAGTAAAGACACCAAAACTCTCTGGAACATTCCAGACGTGTCTCCGCAGACGTCGTCCTCAAGACTCTTGCCATTTTCTGTGATAATGACATTATCAGCACAAGAAAAGTGAATGAAAATAGTATAATATGGGGAGACCTGTATACTTTTCACAATGCAGAAGTGCTTATCCATGATAAGTGTGAGCTGTTGCACATCTGTACCTTTCTTGTAAGTAGCAACGATTTCCTTCACCTCAGCATTGCTTCTTGAGGCCAGGATGTCAATGAGACATGCTTCCTCTGTCCCTGCACCCTGGAAAAAGGTTGAAGATATTGTGATTAGGGACTAAAACTATATATATAATGCCCTCTGACCAGAAAGTTGTCAATGGGAAGAAAGTTATTTTAAAGGGGGATGATTCTTCTCTATACCCACTTTATGGGGGCAGTTGTGGCATGTATGGTGGCATGTATGAGGGCAGCTGTGGCCTGATGGTTAGAGAGTTGGACTTGTAACTATAGGCTTGCTGCGATAGACGGTGTTTTCGGTTATACCGGTGTTAAGCCGCAACACCGGTTATGTCATTTGCCTACCGCGGCACCACCCCCCACCGTAGTTTAGATTTTTTTATAGTAACAAAAATAATTTAGCCTAGTTCAGTTAGAGGACAGATACTTTAAAAAAGTTCAGTTAGAGGACAGATACTTTAAAAAACTAAACGATCAATGCAGCGTGCCGAACCGTGCACGAACGACAGTGCACCACGGAGCAGGAGTCAGATTTTATTTATCACGTGAGGAGAGTGAGTCGAGCTGACTGACAAGAGTGAGGTGAGAAAGACAAGATGATGGCAGAAGATTGTTTAGAAAGGAAATGCAAAGGCGCCTGTTTGGCAATATGTTAGATTTTGAAAAGCCTATTGACTGGAAGTTTTTTTTTTTAAACATTCGTTTCTTATTTATTTGGTTCCACAGTGTTTGCTGATTACTTTATTTAAACTTTGTGTATTTTATTTATTTTATTTTACATCAAGGTGTATATGCCGTGCCTCCAAGCTTTCTTATTCGTTTTGCTAATAAACGTTCTATGTTTCTTATTTATTTGGTTCCACAGTGTTTGCTGATTTTCAGTTTTATATACCTATTTAAACTTTGTGTAGCCTAAGTAATTTGTTATTTTATTAGGCATAGGCCTATATGGTGTATTTTTATTCGTTTTGTTAATAAAAGTTCTGAGTTTGACGTTGTTGTTGCTTGAATTGAATCAATGCTGAATTGCCCCTAATTTAAAAGTGAAAGTAAAACATGCACGGCGCTTTTTCAAGCTATTTGAAAGACAAGAAATCCGAGGAAAGGAGGGGGAGAGTGAGTCGAGCTGACTGACAAGAGTGAGGTGAGAAAGACAAGATGATGGCAGAAGATTGTTTAGAAAGGAAATGCAAAGGCGCCTGTTTGGCAATATTTTAGATTTTGAAAAGCCTATTGATTGGAAGTTTTTTTTAAACATTCGTTTCTTATTTATTTGGTTCCACAGTGTTTGCTGATTACTTTATTTAAACTTTGTGTATTTTATTTATTTTATTTTACATCAAGGTGTATATGCCGTGCCTCCAAGCTTTCTTATTCGTTTTGCTAATAAACGTTCTATGTTTCTTATTTATTTGGTTCCACAGTGTTTGCTGATTTTCAGTTTTATATACCTATTTAAACTTTGTGTAGCCTAAGTAATTTGCTATTTTAATAGGCATAGGCCTATATGGTGTATTTTTATTCGTTTTGTTAATAAAAGTTCTGAGTTTGACATTGTTGTTGCTTTAATTGAATCAACGCTGAATTGCCCCTCATTTGAAAGTGAAAGTAAAACGCGCACGGCGCTTTTTCAAGCTATTTGTAAGCCAAGAAATCCGAGGAAAAGAGGGAAAACTCAAACGAACAATTGCTTGACGCCGAATTGCGGCAGTTGCTGCTAATTTGAAAGTGAAAGTAAAATTTGCACGGCACTTTTATTAGCCATTTGAAAGTGAAGAAAAGAGGGAAACTCAAAAGAACTAACACCCCCCCACCCCAATGGTGATACCGGTATTACCGGTGTTGTCACTCGTCGATTAACCGGTGGGCAATTTGAGTTGAATTACTGAAATAAATGAACTTTTCCACGACATTCTAATTTATTGAGATGCACCTGTACTTGTAACCCGAAGGTTGTGGGTTGGATTCGCAGTACCGGCAGGAAATTTCTTCCACCTTCAATACACATGAATTAGGTGCCTTTGAGCAAGGTATCCAGCTCCCTGGATGCCGCAGGAAAAATGCCTGCTTACTGCTGCAGGTGTGTGTGTGTGTGTGTGTTAACTACTCTCTGCTGTGTGTGTGTGAACTTGAGTGGATTAAATGCAGAGGACAAATTCTGAGTATGTTTTTTTTTTCTGATCAAGGCAAATCAGAA
>NW_015549598.1:207572-226347 GCF_001515605.1 Sinocyclocheilus anshuiensis | reverse complement strand
TATATATGTTTTCTCTTTCAGTGTATGGTGCTTGGATTTATTGTGGGTGTGTTTAACAATGATAATTCCAGTTTGTTATTTTAAGATGTGGAAGTAAGCTATATAACTAGAAGAAGTAAACGGTAAAACTATTTGCGCTACAAACCAATGTGTTATTATATGATAATAAATTAAAATAATATGATAAATACCAGTTTGCAACATCAAGCAGCATAACGGGCTGTTTTTGTACAACTAAAACAACTCGAAGTGGTTGACACCAGAAGCCATGCACATTCAAGTAAAATGCTCTCATGTGAAACATACAGTTTGAAATGGGTGCTACTTCACACATTTCCCAATCCTCACTAACCTTGATGGCGTTTCTCAGCTCATACGCGTCATACACTGGGGCAGGCATCATCAGGCCTACCGCAACCTTCTCAAAGTTTCCAGTAAGCTCTGACTTCAAGCAATCAACCAGTTCCTGAATGGGAATAGTGAATAAAATAGTAAATATAATAATTAATAAAATAATAAAATAGTGTTATTTACCACATGTGAAAACAGTGTTAGTTTGTTCTTAGAAACAGCACAGCATACAAACCCAGGCATATCAAGCTTAAAAGTAGAATATTTCTTCTTAGATGTATTCATTCATGCTTTACTTCCACATCTCACATCACAGAAGAAACAAATGGATTTGGTGTTGGAAAATAGTGTTTTGTTGCAGACCAAAACTGTAATTACAGCTGTAACTGTGCTGTAAGTCTGGGTGGGTGTTGTGTCCACGAGACCGTCCAGAACTTCCCCCACAATGACTCTCACTTTCTTGCTTTGCTTCACTCAATGTTTCCATTAACATAAGCAGCAAGACCTGACCGTGACTTTTACTGTTTCTAGTTTCCCTGACCAGCTTACAGAGTTACAGAGGTTTACCGATTAATAGAGGGAAACCACAAGGAAGTACAATAAAAGTCAATGCTGCATTCTTTATACTCTGTTATGATAACAGACAGTTATAAAGCAGCGATGTCTCCCGAAAGACACCGTTTGTAGATGGACTCTTTGTGAGTTAATGATTGGAGTCAACAGCATCTCTTATCAGTGATACACTCTGCGTTGTCTACCTTCATACCGACTACACAATCATCAAGAATGGTCAACATTGTTATCTAATCACCTTGTGAACCGTATGTTTTAGGTAAATACAACCTGATGGTTGCTCACACCGTCCCTGCCATTAGGACCTTCCACAAAGAGAAGAACATGACTACAAGCTTCCCTAATTTGGACCAGGAAGACGTGTTGTTTTGGTCCAAAATGAGATCTGTTAATGATGGGCTACAGGTCTGAGTTTTATAGATCTTACAGCAGAGAATGGCAACTGTTGGTTAAATGAAAGTATTGAGGGTTTTACCTTTCCCACACTTTGTTTGAAAGCCTCCTTGATTTTCAGCCTTTGTGCAATAGTGCGATGGGCGAGGATCTCGATGATAGTCGCCTCGTTGGTACCTGGAATTCATTCAGTTTTGGTTAAAGCATGTTCATGGAAAAATGAAAATTGTAGACAACCTTTAGTCAACCTTATGTCATTTCATTTTTTATTTAACCATTTTGAGATTACCAGCATCAGCCAATAACAGCATTCTCTTAACCTTTGGTTATCTCCAAAACACATCGATAATGGATATTGTGTTTTATAATGTGCTACTAAATGTATACATATGGTATGGTATAATAAATATTACATCTATAATAAATAATGTTTTTGAAAGTCTCTTATGCTAACCAAAGCTGTATTTATTTGATAAAAAATACAGGAGAAACTAAAATTGTGAGAAAAAATTATTTACTGTACAACTTCTGTATTTTAATTCATTTTAAATTAATTTTAGAAACATTTCTTATTATTATCAATTTTGAAAACACTTGTGCTGCTTAATATTTTTGTGGAATTTATTTTTTTTTTTTTTTTGTGAATTGTATATTCTGCTGAATTTCTCCCTTGTTCCATGGAAGAAAGAAAGAAAGCGTTGCAGGTTTGGAATGACTTGAGGTCGAGTAAATGATGACGGGTTTCAATTTAATATCTGCATATACATTTTTGACACTTTCGTAATTACAAACTGCTTGTTATTTAAAGTATCAAATTACACATTACCCATAAAGCCCCAGGCTGTACATCACATGCTTGATCGTAAAACGGCAAGACATTTTCTTGCACTGCATGGACATTTTTGACACTTTCAGAATCACAAGCTCACTGTTATTTAAAGTATTAAACAGCATGTTACTCATAACTCACTTAAGGCCAACAAGCGAGCCTGTGTCAAACAGCAACAGTGTGAGTGCGAGTCGTGTTTCGTAATGCAAGTCACGCTGCTGAAACCAGCTGATTTTCCATTTAACTAGAAATCTGCATTCTTAACATCATGCCACCAAGCTCAATGAGGAAACACCTTTTCGGTTACAGGACGAATGCCAAAGAATCAACCTCTACTCTGCATTGGACGAAAGCCCAGCTAAACCACAGGTGTCTTGCAGTTTTAACTGGAAATGAAGAGAGACTTAGTTCTCTGATCTACCTGATAAAACACTTTCAAAATGCAACCAGGTGATGATTCCCATTTCATTCAAATGGGCAAAAAAATGGATCTTGTAAATACATTCATCTTGAAGCCCGGTTCTGATTTGTAGATCACTTACCAGTTCCTTTCATAGCACTGTAAAGTTTCTGGGCATCTTCCTCTGGGTTGAAGCCTGATGCCTCAGTCACGGTTCCACGGTTGCCCAACTACAGCAAAAGAAGAGATAACACCACCTTTAGACAGATTTAACAAGTGCAAAACCTAAGTATAAACTTGAGTTGCTGTCACAGGGCTGCATGACAACTTGCATATTTTTAAGCTCAGATTGTGTCAAAGGTAAAACATTTCTTAAATGTGAAAATTACATTTAATTCAAAATTACATTCTCTTATGCTCACCATGGCTACATTTATTTATTTCAGTAAAACAGTAATATTGTGAAATATTATAATTTAAAATAACTTGTCTACTTTAATATATTTTAAAATGTAATTTATTCCTGTGATGGCAAAGCTGAATTTTCAGCATCATTACTCCAGGCTTCAGTGTCACATAATCCTTCAGAAATCATTCTAATATGCTGATTTGCTGCTCAAGAAACATTTCGTATTATTATTCATGTAGGTAACAGTTGTGCTACTTAATATTTTTGTAAAAATCTTTGATGAATAGAAAGTTTGACAGCATTTATTTGAAATAGAAATGTTGTATAACATTAGAAATATCTTTATTGTCACTTCGGATTTTATTTAATGTATCCTTGCTGAATAAAAGTACTAATTTATTTTTTTTAAATCTTACTGACTTTTAAACAGTGGTGTACTCATTCTCTATTGTGAATATTTCTCACACAACCATTTTCCATTATAACAATCTTATATATGACCATAGACCACAAAACCAGTCATAAGGGTCAGTTTTTCGAAATTGAGATTTATGCATTATCTGAAAGCTGAATAAATATTGATTTTGAGCTGAATATTGCTTTCCATTGATGTGTGGTTTGTTGGGATTGGACAATATTTGGCCGAGATACAACTATTTGAAAATCTGGAATCTGAGGGTGCAAAAAAAATCCAAATATTGAGAAAATCGCCTTTAAAGTTGTCCAAATTAAGTTCTTAGCAATGCATATTACTAATCAAAAATTAAGTTTTAATATATTTACAATAGAAAATTTACATCATATTTTCATGGAGCATGATCTTTACTTAATATCCTAATGATTTTTGGCATAAAAGAAAAATCTATAATTTTGACCCATACAATGTATTTTTGGCTATTGCTACAAATATACCCCCAGCGACTTAAGACTGGTTTTGTGCTCCAGGGTCACATATTTAAACTTATTTAAAAGTTGCCACCCTTCCAAAATTCACATACATTCTTTTTTTCAACAAAATTAATTTCAAGCACTTATATGCAGAAGCGTTTATATCAAAAGGTTTACAAGATCCAGACTTTTGACTGGCAAAGGAAAATGAGAAGGAACAAGAAAAAGCTTTTATTTGATTACAAATGTGTGATATTGATACAATTCATTTAAAACGAACTGCCTTTGAATCATCTAGAAGTGAGACTAAACGCATCAATGTTTCAGACATGAAAAAGATGACAGTATTCACATTCGAAATACTTTTCTTACCGCTGCCATTGTGATGGAGGAAAGGTTTTAGTCTTGAGATGAAGAGATGAGAACACTAAAGGCAAGAAATAAAACAAAAAAACAAGCTTATGAAAAATATGGATGCAGTAGATATAAGGAACTCATGATGAAATGCAAAAGTGGTGTGTTATAATACATTTTTATTTTATAATATATGTCTTTGAAATCCACAAACAAGCAAAAAAAGTTTTATTTTGACACATTTATAATAATGAAACAGACCAGGGATGCATTTTCTAAAAACATTTTAATCGTAAATTGTATTTATATTGGTGCCAATGGTTTCTTTGATGTACTCAGGCTTACAATGCTTTTAAGAAACGCATCCCAGGTTCTTAGGGATTTATTTAAGTGAAATTTAGGACTCAGATCTTATAACAGGGTTAATTACACTGTTAAATAAATAAGGCCTTTGGATGCCACTAGCAAAATGGTTTCCACTTTACTATTCAGCTCATTAAGCAGAAGAGGCTCAACTGGTAATTAACAGCCTAATGCTCAGTATCAGTTGCCCCTTTCAAACAATAAACTCACAACGTTTTCTAACCCCCAGAAGACCTCATTTAAAACACAGAGACATCTGGCTCTCAAAGCGGTCTCTCTTCACTTCATTGTTGTCTAACACTGACAGCGGCCCCATGACTACAGTGCATCATTTAAGACCTTTTAATAATTTATTCTTTGCATACAATGTGCTGTACGTTCAAAGAGCCTGCTGACATTATATTTGACACATGCTGTGCGACTTTAACACTGTTAACCTCATTTGATTTTGAGCCTCAGCATCACAGATGAATTCATTGACATTCAAAACGTATTGCAGTGTTTCATATGAAAGATTTAGCGCTTATTAGAGAGAGCTCAGCATCTGCCTACCAGTGGAACCCGCAAATTAGGACCCAAAGGAAAATGTTATTGCTCAGGAGGGTTCTCAGTTTTAGCTATGATTTATTTAGTCATCGACTTAATAAGATTCCTCTGAAGAAATTAAAACAGAAACAAGACTTTTGACATATGGTATAAAGCGAATAAAAATGCAGATAATAGCCTAGAATGGTAAGAATTACATGAAAATTGAATCTATATTCAAATCTCTCATGTTTGTTATATTAGTGAAATATGTTTAACATTTTTCATGTCAACATTTACTAAATGTTATGTATTTCTGTTTTCTAAAGACTGGTCAAAAGTCAAGATATTCACAATTTTTTGTTCGTCAGAAACGTTTGCATATCTATTTATTTATTTATTTTTTGCGGTCAACTTAATAAAAAGTAAATATTTTTTAGATATTTTAACAATTCATTTATAAAATCATGACAATGCAAAAGCCAATTATTTAATTTAGGAAACAATTATTTGATTTAGTTATCTTTATATTACATTTAATATTTTCCACACACAGTACAGGCCTAAACAGATTGTCATACGTGAAAATTTACAGCTGCTTTTATATTTTAACAAAGGGGTCCTTCACAAGGAAGTCATCATATTTGGGGGGTCCTTATAGCATCAAAAAGTTTGTAAACTCCTGATCTAGGCGAAACAATGGAGATATAATAAAGAGATTTAATTTGTGTTTTTTTTTTCCTCTTGTGGTTATATCCTTCCTTGCTGACTATACTAGATCTAGGTCATTGTCTTGCATTTGTAAAGTGTGTGGTCTAATTAATTTGCCATGCAAAGCAATATGACTCATTGTATTTTAATGAAAGCCACATTTCAAAGGATCATGTTCAGCGGTATATAGTCACGTGACGGAATATGGGCGTACAGTGCTGTCGCAAAACGTTAGCAGAAAACTATTTTACAAACACGTTTCGAAACACGATTAAGTTCTATTTTCCATGGCGTGATTTCTATTCGCCTGTTACATGAGTAAGCTGATTTTATAAACATTCGTTATAGAGCGGAAAGAGACGCGAATAACATGAAAACGAAGTTAAAGTTTATTGAGGAAAGCGGATGGGAGTTTTTACTTTTAGCGTCTTACCTGCTGAAGCGCTGCCGCTGGATTCAGAGATGCACGGCACCCGTTACTCTGAATGGACGTGGAGATTTAGGAGAATGTTTCTGAGTTTTGTTGCCAACTTTAGTGGGTGTTGGCCTGTATGGACAGAATCGTCTTACAGTTCCTCATTTACGGCCCCTCCTCTTTACATTACGTTGAGATGAGAGACTGAACAGTTCATAACCCGTGGAACAGTGTGCTGAAACTAGGACTCGCTTGTTGACATGCTGATTTTCACCCACATGATCATTCATGTGCTTACTGAAGCTTTTGAAGTCTGCCACAAGTCTCAGCTGTGCTTATAGTCAGTTTCAACAGTTTCTTTAATTGCTTTTTGTTCTAAACTCTATTGTCCCGAATGTTTGAAGTCAAATTAATTGCATGAGATTAGAGGATGCAAATTTTCTATCGTGGATAAACACAAGTTGAAAGCTGCCAGCTATCTGACATCTTCCAGCAAAAAAAGTCATTTTGTAATTATGTACATGAAGCTGATGACAAGTGACTGCGTCTCGTCTTTAATCGTCATTTGCATATGAAGTTATAGCACCCCCTCTTGGTGCAAAGTTGACAAAATTTAAAGTACCACTGTTTTACATAAACCTCTTTCACAGTTGCTTCGTCTTTTATTGGTGCTTTATTGTCTCTGTAAACTATTTTTTATTGCAACAGTTTGAACAACGAACACAATCATGTTGTGCACTATTGTTAATCAATCAATCAATCAATCAAACAATAGATTTAAGGATCTGCAGTAATGTCTGTTTTGCTTTTGAAGTATGGAAGTAGTGACCTATTTCTATTTTAAAATGAGTAAAAGTTTTGTGATGCCCATTTACATTTGCGGGAAAATTATTTTCCATATACAAGTACATTTCTTATATACCATCTTTTAAATTCAATATTATATTGTAAAAGAAAAATAAATCTGAGTAGCATTTTAATGTTTGTTAAAAAAAGTTTAACAAAAAAGTCAAATAAAACACCAAAATAATAATTATTAAATATAAAATAATTGAACAATGCTCTCGTTTCTTTCCTTACACAACTGAAGTCAATATCTTTCCTAAACCTTGCAATCAGGATAAATTTTTGTTTGACAGTAGCCAATAGCTTTTGTCAGACTGTGTGTGTGTGTGTGTGTGTGTGTGTGTGTAGATAGATAGATAGGCTATACACACACACACACACACATTCTGCTCATATTAAATACTCTGCTCATATAATATTTAATTTGACCTCCTAAGGTCAAAATTTTCACTGCCTCCTCCACTGATCATCTGCTGAAAGGGGAAAAAACGACTTTAATTATCAAGAATTTCAGACTTTTATTATAGTTTCTATAGCGCTGGCTTCACTCTTCGCCGGGAGTCAGCGTCTCCTTTTGGGAGCGTGGACTGGATGACTGAACTTTGCGTTGAAGATTTAGAGTTAAAGTGGGATCAGAAGTGTCTGAGGAATTTGAAATTGTTAATGGAATTCCACAAGGAAGCGTTATAAGTCCAGTGTTATTTAATGTAATGATTAATGATATTTTTATGAATTTGGATAGAAGAGTTGGTTCAGCTTTGTATGCAGATGATGGGGCCATTTGGGTAAGAGGACGAGATCCCATAGGTGTGATAAGTAAAATCAAGGAAGCAATAGGAAAAGTAGAACAATGGTCATATAACTGGGGCTTTAAGCTTTCTCCAAGTAAATCTAGTCATATGTTATTTACCAGGAAGAAAGGGATAGACAAACAGAACTTAAAGTTATATGGTAACAATATGGAAACAGTAGACTGTTTTAAATATTTGGGTATGTGGTTAGATCAAAAGGGTACATGGAAAGTACATACGGAAAAGGTGGAATCAAAATGTAAGAAAGTTATAAACTTAATGAGAGCATTAGTTGGGAAAGACTGGGGAGCAGATAAACAATCACTGATGTATATTTATAGGGCTCTAATGAGGTCAACAATAGATTACGGATGCTTTGTGTATGGAGCAGCAGCGAAAACGATACAGTAGGTACAGTAGGTGGCGGTATGCACCTGATAAGTCATGGTTGCAATCCGCCATAAAACTAACAAGAAGAAGAAGAAGAAGAAGGCTTCACTCTTCCGGTGTGTTTTCCGGTTAGCTAGCTGGCGCATCTGCAGCATCCGAAGCGGCAGACGAGAATCGCTATGAGCAACACGCTCATTTCTGCCTGAATTTGATTCTGTCCGATTAAAACCGAACCGCATCCGTTCACCGTTCACCGGCAGGCCTCCGACGTAGCGCGCAGATGAGATGTGTCACGCGTCTGAGCAGGTTTTGCAGGAATGCTAGCGTTAGCGCCTAGCTGACTGTGTGGAATTTAAATTATAATTTTTTCATCAAACAAGAGACGAAATAATATGATTATGGGCGTTTAATTCATGAAATTATCCATTATTCTGATCAATATCTGCATGTCATCTGTTTTTCCGTGAAAAGTGGTTGGTTTTTCAGATGTTAATGAGCTGCACAGCTGGCTGATGATGGAGAGTTTGACTTTCATCCATCAAAACACTATTTTCTCTTCGCTTTACGTTTGAAGGTTCATTTTTCAACAGGGTTTGAATGTTTACATTAATTTGAGCTGGATTTAAATATTTATATCGTGATTTGGGCCCGTGTCCCTTATATAGACACTAGACAAACACTTTAATCATATCAGGCCATCACTGATTGACGCTGTTTATTTGGATATACTCAACTGTGATGTATTAATCTAGCACATATACTGTTTGTTTTTATTTACTAGTACGTTTTTGTTGCTATGCGGTTCATTTAAGCTGTGATCAGCACCAGAATTGGGCTGCGAGTCCATGTTTGACAGTCACAGCTGATCTAGACCTCTGGCACCAGAACAACCAAGCCACTTCAGTTTCTTATAGACACAAATAAGTAGTTAGGGGATCGTTAATACATCATGAAGAAGTTCTTTGACTCCCGGAGGGAGCTGGTGGGCTCTGGACCCGGTTCTGGAGGGGGAGCTGGAGGTTCTGGATCCAGCAGCAGTGTTGGTGGGAATTTCATCGGACGGGCTTTCACTGTAGGAAGACACCAGGTCACTGTAGAAGAAACTCTGGCAGAAGGTACTTCAGGCTGATGTTTAATCTTTTCCATGCAGGCCTTGGACCTAATCAGTTCAGTTAATAGTCCAAAGATTTTTAAACATTCAGTTAATCAAACCACGATCGACATCTAAAACTCTTTCAAGGATGAAATCCTTTCAGACTGGGTGAAT
Organism: Sinocyclocheilus anshuiensis; assembly: GCF_001515605.1. Taxonomy (NCBI): domain Eukaryota; kingdom Metazoa; phylum Chordata; class Actinopteri; order Cypriniformes; family Cyprinidae; genus Sinocyclocheilus; species Sinocyclocheilus anshuiensis. The sequence goes on along the minus strand of NW_015549598.1, from coordinate 216,842 downwards.
TTCATTTGATTGTGCTCCAAACAAGATCCAAGTTTGACTATTGATATTTATAGATGTTGATTTATTTTACAGACTTTACAGAGTGCTAGTGTTCACATGGTCATCATGGGCAACCTGGAAATATATTGGAAATTTGTGTAATTAATTAGTTTATAATTATGCTCAGCTTTACAGTATTTAATTCAGTCTCAAAAATGGTTTTTAAAAATCCTTATCCAATATTGTGAATGCATGGAGAAGTTATATATATGTATATGTGCAATATTTTCTCAAAATTCACAAAAAATTGCAGAAGCAGATTGGCCAATGTTGATCATTTCAAAATGACCAAATACTGAATGATCAATGTGCCTGGTTGACAAATCACTACTTAATGTTTTCTTTTCAACCATCTTGATGTTCAGTGTTGTACAGCAGTTAGTTACAGATAATTTAATCCAGCAAACATGTAGCATGGCCTGATGGTGAACTGTGGTTAGATCTCAGCACTCTTCTCAACTCCTCTGGCAGCTTTATTTAGTTGCCTAAATCCTCTGTCTGGAAATCCCTGCTCATCTGTACTTGGGTGTTGACATGTCCTGTGCTGTGAAATCTTATACACCATCGAAAACTATTTTAAAAAACATTTTATTGTTTTTTTTTTTTAGAATTAATATTATATTAATTAATATTAGCATGCAGTTTTTATATTAATTGAGAGACTGTATGGAGTTTTTGTGCTTTAAAAATTAATTTGGCACATTGTGTAAAAAAACTAAAAAGATATAGGCTACAGTACTGTTCAAAAAGTTTGGGTTCACTACAAATTTTTTTTTATATAAAAGATTGTTTTATTCAGCAAGGATGCATTAAATTGATCAAAAGTGATAGTAAAGACTTTTACTTTGTTACAAAAGCATTCCATTAAATAGGTGCTGTTCTTTTGAACTTTCTATTTATCAAATAATAAATCCTGAAAAAAAAAAAAATTACAATACACATTTTTTTTTGATTAAATAGATGCAGCCTTGGTGAGCATAAGAGACTTCTTTTAAAAACATTAAAAAAAAAAAAAAATCTTTCCAACCCCAAACTTTTGACTGATAGTGTATAAAAAAATTAACCTGATATATTGATGTTGATTCAAAGATCCATTTTTGAATGAGAAATTTAACGGCACAGTTCACCCAAAAATAAACATTCTGTAATTATTTTCTCTCCCTCGTGTTGCTTTAAACATGATTTGCTTTCTTCCTCAAAAGGAGATTAAGCATAATATTGACGCTACTTTTATACCACACTATGAAAGTAAATGTTTTCCGGGTGCTGTCAAAGCGGCATCCTGCCTAAAACCTGTTTTGTGGTGGACAGAAGAAAGCTGATTTAGATTGGTTAACTACATGAGGGCAAGCATTCATCGCATCATCATGAATTGCATGTGTTATCAGTGATGTGAAGGAAACACAGTTGTTTACTCGGTTTAATTTGATTTCCAGTTCACAGATGGAACTAGAAACAAAGCTAATAGACTTTCAGGCCTGGTGCATCTCAGACTCGTCTGTCCTGTTCAAACACCTCTCAGCATCTTTTCTCAGCTCTACAATAGAAAACCAATAACAGCTGCTTTGCAGAGAGATGCAGTCACTGATTGTTTGACTGTAAATCGACTGTTCCTGTAGCGCAAGATCCTTGATGAAATATGTGTCCTACTTTCCTCCACCAGCTTCCCATGTGTCTGCTTTGAGGAATAACACCATATTATGCCAACACAGCAAATCTGAGTGCAAACATATACAGCCTCTGATGTCTGGTTGTACATATAAGCATGGACTATAACACCAAGAGTACAAGCTGCTTAGACCAAGCGTCTGTATTCTGTTCACATTTGCCCGCACCTGCTTATGCTTTTTCTGAGTGCTTCCACTAAAACTTCTGGATCAACAAAACAATTTAATGCTTGCATGCAGAAATGTGATTGATCTGTTTTATGAACTTGCGGACAGGGCAACCAGTGGTTGAATACAACTAGTAATACAAGAAGTTAAATAATTAAGAATAATAACGATGGGTACTGTTTTCTTTATTTATATAATAAAATATTTTTATGTAATAAGTAAAATAAATAATAAAAAAAAAAACTTCCATTCTTTGGTAAACTGAATTAAATTTCCTACTGATTTCCACGTGGAGGCAGTGTTGTGGTGTAAATATCTTACTCTTGCACTCATTGAGCTTTCAGCAAACCACCTAAACTTTGTGTGTTTGCTTTTGTAGGTGGCTTCGCTATTGTCTTCCTGGTGCGGACCAATCAGGGAGTGCGCTGTGCCCTAAAGAGGATGTACGTTAACAATGAACATGACCTGCAGGTCTGCAACTGTGAGATCCAGATCATGGTGAGTGTGCTGAAGTGTCTTCTATGCTTTAGCAATGATGAGAGAATTGACATTCAAGACATTTTACATTGTACAGTCATGATTTACATCACTTCAAATACTTAAGAGGTCAGTACAATTCATTTTTCAAAGAAATTAATGCTTGTATTCAGTAAATTGATCTAAAGTGACAGTAAGGACATTTAGTTAATCAAAAAAATCATGAAAAAATGTATCGGCTTCCATATTAAGCAGTACAACCAGTGTTGCCAAGTCTGGGCTACTAAATTGGGCTACTTTAACACTGTTGCCGCGGGTTGAATGGACTCCAAAAATATAATCTTCATCCCCAGGAATGCGAATTTTAGCTGGGGAACCCCACCAAAAACGTGTATTTTATCCCCCGAAATGGGATTTTTAACTGGGGACCCCCTCGATTGTTTTGAGTAGCAATTGGGCGGGTTTTCTTGTGAAAACCTGGCAACCCTGAGCACAACTGTTTTCAATGTTGTTGATAAGAAGAAATGTTTCTTGAGCACCAAATCAGCATATTAGAATGATTTCTTAAGGATCACACTGAGGACTGGAGTACTGATGCTGGAAATTCAACTTTGCCATCACTTATATTTTTAAATATTTAAAACAAAAAAATAGAAAATACTTTAAATTGTAATATTATTATACAATATTTATTTTTTATCATATAAATGCAGCCTTGGTGAGCACAAGAGACTATAAGAAACATTAAAAAAAAAAAAACTGTACAGTAGAATATTCAAAATTCAGTATTTTTGTGATATCTGCTCATTACTACTCTTTCTATTCTTTGTGGACTGTGTTCCAGCGGGATCTCAATGGTCATAAGAACATCGTTGGGTTCCTGGACTCCAGCATCACGGCTGTAGGAGGTGGAGAAGTGTGGGAGGTGTTTATCCTCATGGACTTCTGCAGAGGTAAGTCTGCTTTTCAGCCCCACGATGCCTCTGCACACAGCCGTCTTGTGCTTTATGTGGGAAACCAAACATACACTTAACAGAGTAAACTTCTCATCAAGTACCACCTAGATGGCAAACAGTGTTGAAAATGATGGGACTAAAGCTACACAACTTCAGTATTTATGTCTGTCCAATGAAAAATGAACAACTAATAAGCTGTTCTTTCTCCAATTTTCTTATATAGGCCTACTATATAACTGACAAATATCTCATCTTGTAAAATGTGCGGTGTAATCGGTAATATTGATGTTGTCTCAAGTGTATTAATTCTTAGGAAAATGTCTTCACTATGGCATCCTTAATCTCCATTTATGCAGAACCTGTGCTGTATTTATACAATTCATCCACCTGGGGGCGTTCTTTATATAGATTTCAGGCCTCCATTGTAGCCTTGAGAAAGCTTTTCATTCATCAAATTACTATAACATTTCCTGACAGCACTAACACAAAAGGCTAAATCTCATTGTGGTTTATGCACATTCAAAAAGGTTTTTGTCTCTTCATGTGAAAAGCTTTCTGTATGTCTATATTGGTTCATTTTGTGCTAGATGTTATTGTAAAGCCTCAAATAGATGATTGATTCTTCTTCCAAAAGAGCTTGTTTCTTTCTTTTGAGTGTTCACTAGAGGCCTACCATTTGGATGTATTGAATGCGCTTTCAGAAAGAGCAACTGTGTCACGTGATATTGATGTGCACAAGGTGCACAAATTTAAATGCATTTCCAGAACTGAAATTCATTTTGTTGACATTAGAGTTAAAGGGGGATTTTAGATCTCTCTTTCATAAAATGCTGTCAACAGCCAGAAAAAAAATAAAATCATCTTAGCAATAAAATATTATATAAAGCAGGTGAATTAATTATATATGGTAGGAATAAATCTGTAAAGTTTGGTCTAAGTGCTGCTGAAGTGGAGATTTCGGACTCGGTGCATTTTGAAATAACTGTAATTGAAATCTACAGATTCAAAAAGACAAAGTGTAATAAAACAAACACTTAAATGTGTATTTTGGCTGTTTTCATCCCGCTAAAAGAAGACATGTTATGGAACCAAAATGTCCAAATTTACCAGTGCATGAAAAAACAATGGTTTTGCTTTGCTTTGCTTCTGCCTAAAGATTTCTTCAGAATTTGGTATTAGTATTGATTTGGAACTGAAGTATTGTAACGTTTGCCATCCCTACATTTGTTTATGCGCAGGTGGTCAGGTGGTGAACCTGATGAACCAGCGTTTGCAAACAGGCTTCAGCGAACAGGAAGCGCTCCAGATCTTCTGTGACACTTGTGAGGCTGTGGCACGTCTGCACCAGTACAAAACTCCCATAATCCACCGAGACCTCAAGGTTCCTTTATTTTCTGCTTAGTTTTTTTTTTTCTGCTCTTCCCCCTCCTTTTCTACTTTTAATATGAGAAGCATTATTTTCTAAGAAGAGGAAATTGTTTGAAACTTTCAGTTTGAACCCTTGATGGAATTAATCATAGTTAACAGCCATTTGTGACTGATTGTTATGGTAAAAACCACTTCAGAGCGAACACTTGATCAGTATACTGAGACCGACTCCTTGGGCTTTTTCTCAAATGATTTATTTCATTAGCTGAAGATGCAGTGTTGTACTGGAGTGTAATTTGTGTTTTTTAAAAACATCACCTGTGATGTCTGTCTCTCTTTGCAGGTGGAAAACATCCTCCTTCATGACAGAGGACACTATGTTCTGTGTGATTTTGGTAGCGCAACCATGAAGTTCCAGAACCCCCAGAATGAAGGAGTGACTGTGGTGGAGGACGAAATTAAAAAGTAATTCTTTCCAATCAGTCGGTTTCTGTGAATTTGAATTTGTTTTGTAACCAGTGGTGGTCTGTCAGAAGAGGTTTTAATCAATTTCTTACTAATGTGCATAACTTTAATGCATATAAATTATAAATATGTATTCTGTTTGACATGTTCTCTCATGTGCGGTACCTGATTTGAGTGAAATCTCTTCACGAATGCTAGGGAAGGCTATTGATAATTTAGGCTATTGATCAATGGGGCAGTCATGGCCTAATGGTTCGAGAGACGGACTTGTAATCCAAAGGTTGCGGGTTCGAGACCCTTGAGCAAAGCACTGAACCCCCAACTGTGCCATAGCAAAGTTTGTGCACTTGGATGGGTTAAATGCAGAGCACAAATTCTGAGTATGGGACAACAAACTTGGCTACACTTCACTTTCACTTTCAGAATGGATATACATTGTGTTACAAAATGATGGTCTGTAAAAAGCACTGCATGATTTTTGATCCATTAACTTTCATTTTGACAAGTGTTGGGTGAGTGATTTGAAGGATTATAGCATGGTGTTAATGAAGACTGGGCATATTAGAGAGAGATCATATACAGTATCGTTCAAATGTTTAGGGTCAGTAAGGTGAGCATAAGAGATTTCTTTTAAAATACATTAAAAAATTGTACAGAGCCAAAACTTTTGGACGGTAGTGTATTTGTGTGTTTCAACAAAACACGGGATGTGATGGTACACATCAGCCTCCCTGGAAAATGTTCTTACAGATCGCCACTGTGTATAACAGCATTTTACTTCAATTATATCTGTTACTTCTGGCACTCTTGTTTAACGTATGTTTTTTTAATTTATATAATGGCCAATATACGTTATGATGGATAATGAGACTGTACTGTTTATCCTTCAACATAGAATTTTAAGTGAAATTGTTAAAATTGCTTGTAATAATTAGAATTTGATAAGTGATATCTAAATGAATAATTGTAAATAATTCAATGTGTAGTTTATTAGAAAATTGACATAGAATATATTGTATTTTCTGCTTTCCGTACAGTGCTATTAAAATGATGCCAATAATTAAAAAAAGACTATATTGAACGATTCAAATATGGTCACAGATATATCATGTATTCTTTAAAAATAACACTAGTTATAATACAATGTTTTATTAAAAAAAAGAAATGTCTGTTTTGTTTAGGTACACAACTCTGTCCTATCGCGCTCCTGAAATGGTGAATCTGTACAATGGCAAAATCATCACCACTAAAGCAGACATCTGGGTAATTAAACATCTCAAAGATATGAAAGCCAGTCAGAAGATATTTAAAGTCATTGGCTTTTTCTTCCACTTTTTGAATCAGTCTTCCATGCCTAAATTAAAGAACAGTAGTAATAATAATGTTTAATTAACTTTATTTAAGGCTGTTATATTGTATTATGGCTGTATACTGTATAGTGACTTGGGCTTTTCTTTCTTTCAGGCAATGGGCTGTCTGCTCTATAAACTCTGTTTCTTCACATTGCCCTTTGGCGAGAGTCAGGTGGCCATCTGTGATGGGAACTTCACCATTCCAGACAATTCCCGCTACTCCCCGGACATGCACCGTCTCATCCGTAAGTATCAGTACCTTTCTGCTCACGTCCCGCACCAGGTTTCTGTTGCTGTCTCACCACTGGCACAGTATGGCTGTGGGTCTCACTTGAAAGCGGTAGTTCAGCCAAAAATGAAATTTTGTCATCATTTATGCACCCTCATGTCATTTCTTTCTTCTGCTGAACCCAAAGGGGAATGAGAAAATCCTAGTCATTGATGAAAGCAGAGGGGACTGATTATGGAATTAGATTACATGTACTGTCCAAAATGACAAAACAATCACTGTTAAAGTTGATATGTTTTGTGTGCTGTTTGTGAGAAGTGCTCATAATACAAAGTTTAAGACATTATGTAGAATAGTACAAGCTACAACAGGGAGGATTAAGGAAAAGCATAGAGGATTTTTTTTCCTATCAGATTTTGTTACTGTGTGATAGTACCATGAGGCGTTGCTTACTGACCACAGACTTCTGGAGGAGGGATGTAGACTATGCAAGCGTCAATGTCTTGAACTTGATGTTAGCTGCAACTAGGGCTGTGCAAAAAACTGACAAGCTACGCAAAATCGCGTTCAAAATCGCAGGCGATTCATTGCCGATTATGAACGCAATGTCGTGTAGCTTGTCAGTGAACTACGGCTCTGTGTAGTAAATGCCGCTCCATCTGAACGCACGTGCTGGAGATTTACTACTAATCACAGAAGCGGCTTTACTTACAAGATGCGCATGAAAATCGCATTAGATTTTTTGCACAGCCCCTAGCTGCAACCAGTAGTGCAGAGAGATAAACTGAGGTGCCGTGGGCTGTCTTGGGCTCCAGTCATGCTGCTGCGTTCCATAAAAGTGGTCGCTGTCATCAATCTGTCATCATTTACTCAACCTTATGTCATTCTAAACCTGAATGACTTACTTTCTTCTTTGGAACACAAAATACATTTTGAAGAATGTTGGTAACAAAAAGGTTCCTATTGACTTGCATTGTGCAGAAAAAAAAATACAATGGAAGTCAATTGGCCAACATTCTTTTGTGTTCAGTAGAAGAAATGCATACAGGTTTGGAATGGTGAATAAATTATGGCAGAATTTTAATTTCCTTAAAATTTTAATTTCCTGACACAAAGCTTGGCAGCCCCAGTCCTCATTTATTTACTTTAATTATATGAAAAAAAGTCAAGGATATAAAGGAGAACTTAAAAATCATCTCCTTTTGTGTTTCATGGAAGTAGAAATTGGTTTTGAACAACTTGATAACGATCATTCGCTCTGCCCTGTTTCTGTCTGTCAAGTGGTGATGCTCAATCTCTCTTTCTCCTGCTCTCTCTTCTCTTTCCTTCCCTCTGTGGTGGTGATTTTGTCAGGGTACATGCTGGAACCGGACCCTGATAAGAGGCCTGACATTTATCAGGTGTCCTACTTTGCTTTCAAACTTGGCAGACGGGACTGCCCTGTCCAAAACATCAAGGTTAGTCTTTTTGCTTCCTCTCCTGCGATCACTCTCGGCCTGTTGTTGGGTCAGTGCTTTTACCTCTGGGATCAGTTTTTGGATTGGGTGCTTGTGTGTGTGTCAGCCTGCAAGAATGCCTGAAATCATAAAAACAAGACTAATCGGAAATGTGTCACCCCAGAATTCTCCCATTCCTGCTAAACTTCCTGAGCCAATCCGAGCGAGCGAAGCAGCTGCGAAGAAGAGCCAAACTCAGACCAAGGCGAGGTACGTGAATAGAGACTCCAGATTACTCCATATTAATGTGGTCATTAAATTTGACCTGAAATTGTGTCTCCATGTTTTGTCCCATAGACTTACAGACCCCATTCCCACCACTGAAACCTCCATCACCCCACGCCAGCGGCCCAAAGCTGCACAATCCCAGTCTCAGGGACTAGGGGGCATCCTGCCCATCCAGCCTGCTGCCCTGACCCCACGCAAGAGAGCCAACTTACCCGCCGGGGCCACTCAGCCGATAGGTACCAGTATTATGAACTATTCTTCAACATTGACTGTATATTAGCATAAAATACGCATACAGCTACAGTATGTCATCTCTGAAACAGTCGCAGAACTGAAACATAATGGCTGTTTTACAAACATGTTTCCCCATAATTTTCCATAAATTATTACATGTATTAAACAACATTAGTAACATTATTAATGTTACATTTGATTGTTTTTGTTAACATGCAATTATAATAAATTTGTTAAATACTAAAAAGCTTATTATGAATATAAAATATATTACATTTTCAATGCATATAATTGTAAATGTTTGTTTCTGAAATGTACGTCTATAACAACATTTTAATTAACATTAACATACAGATTTATAGTAAATATGTAATTCTTATTATAAATATTAGATGTAAAATTACATTACATTTTAAAAATGTATATAATATAATTGTAAATGTTTCTTTTTAACATGTTTTTTAAATGATGTATGATAAAATATGTGTGTGTGTATATATATATATATATATATATATATATACACACTATATATATATATATATATATATATATACACTGTATATATATATATATATATATACTGTATAT
>NW_015549598.1:200831-207562 GCF_001515605.1 Sinocyclocheilus anshuiensis | reverse complement strand
TATTTATTTATATTTTTTTATATATATTTTATATATATTTTTATATTTATTTATTTTGTCCATCCTAATGAGTTTGGCTGATTTCTCTTATGATGTATATTTTGTGATCATTTAAGTGTTAATCTTATTCATTCAAAGTAATTATTAAAATGTTTAATTGTTCTGTGTTTTTCAGCTGTCAGTGTGAATTTGGCTCAGCCATTTGCAACGCTACAGTCTCAGAAAGCCCAGACGTCTCCGGCCCCTCAGCAGAAAACGGTGAGTCTCTTTACTCTGTCTGTACCTCACTGCACTAAGCAAAAACTACAGTGCTCAGCTGTTTATAATTTTATAATCTATTACAGAGCAGGAAGTATTCTAGGATTACAAACTACAAGAATTTTGATTAACCAGGAACTGCGATAAAATTGCATAAAAGTAGTGTAACGTTGTTCTAATTTAACTTCATTAAATTTAATTCCATACAATGATGTGTGTAATTTCTGTGCAGCTAATGACAACAAATGTGATTGGAAAAATGACTGATGTCCAGTTGATAGGATGAACAAATAACCCCGCCTCAAACTCACTTATTGGTTGTGAGAGATGCCAGTCTGTATATTGGTTTGAAGTCCTACAAAAGCAGTATAAAGTGGTGAAGTCTGGGTAAAAAGAAATTGTCACTTTATTTTAACTGATTTCAATAACTCCAACCTGTAGATTGCATTTATTAAACTAAAGTAACAGTCACATGTAAAGGTCCCATTTATGGTTCACATCATAGTAGTTGTCTGTGTGACAGCCCATGCAGCCCATCCACGTCACAGCCGCGGCCGTAGGAGGGGTTGTTCCAGTTGCAGCTGTCAGCCCTGCCCCTCAGAAAGCTGTAGCCACTCCTCCTCCATCCAGCCCCGTCCCACCCACCGCGCCTGCACGGAGCGCCCGTCGTAAACAGGCGTCTGCGGCTCAGCAGCAGCCGGTGCCCGTCCAGCCCACTGCCACTCAGCCGGCTGGTGCCCCACCTCCAGCACAGGCTGAGCCTGCAGCAGTGCCGCCCACTGTCCAGCAGCCAGAACCTCAATCCCAAATCAGCCCAGAGAAGGCAGAAGAGAGGGTAATCACCTCCATCCTGTGCATGCTACTCCATCCCGTTTGATTCAAAGAGCTGGCAGCCTCACTCTCACTAATGATGCACCTCATGCAGGGGCTGTGCCTCATCATCCATTGTGTTGCATCCATCTATCCATCCTTGGTTTATTTTGGATCAGCATATATGGTTTTGATTGTTTGCGTGACGGATGTTTGCTTGTTTTGGTTTATTTGCTCTGAAAATTGTCTAAAAACTATGACAGACAATGTTTTTGTTAAAACCATTAGAGTTGTATGCCTTTATTTTTGATTTGATGAAATGTTCATTTTATGGTTTTTAGGCTTTGTTTACACTGCATTCTGAATTGTTTGTCAGTTCAGATGATGAAGTGATGAAATCAGATCCGTTTGTTCAGGCAGTGTAGTAATTATCCAGTATATTTAGATCAGTTGACATAGAAATGACTTGAGCATCAGAAAGATGCTGAGAGGGACAAAATAAGTAATTTATTATTTACAAACTCAACTATTTCTCACATTCACTATTAACTATACACTAAGACAAGATATTTTAATGTTTCTGTCTCTTAGACTCAACAAGGCTGCATTTATTTGATCAAAAATATAGTAAAAATAGTAATACTGTGAAATATTATAACAGTTCAAAATAACTGTTTTCTATCTTAATAGATTTTAAAATGTAATTTATTCCAGTGATGGCGACACTGAATTTTCTGCATTCATTACTCCAGTCCTCAGTGTCACAAGAAATAATTCTAACATGCTGATTTTCTGCTCAAGAAACGTTCTTTATTATTAATATTTCTATATATTTATATTTCTATATTTATAGTGATGCTTTTTCTGTATTCTTTGAATAGAAAGTTAAAAAAAACAGAAGTAGAAATATTTTGTAACTTTTGATCAATTTAATGCATCTTTGCTAAATAAAAGTATTATTTTCTTTTTAAAAACAGTTTTACTAAGCCCAAATTTTTGAACGGTAGTGTTGCTAATGCTACACATGAGTGTAGACATAGTTTTGTGTCTGACTTTCCAAGAAAAAAAATTGTTTTTTGCTGCCTGCCTGAACAGTTGCTATAGAGAAAAAAGTCATGTTGGAAATTATTAATCAGTTTTTATGTTTATTACTTATCTGTATTCACTAGCACTTCATCAATCACCTTTAATTTTTCATGTTTTTTTTTGTTTTAATTCATACCATTTCACTTCATTTCAATTTCAATTTTGTCACACTCTGATTTCTTTGTATTTTATGAGTTCTTCTTGCTTATCCTACTGTCTTTTCATCATCTCCTCAGCCTGCGGCCCCTGGCCTGTCCCAGACTCCTCCTTCGTCCCCAAGGATGGCCCAGAAGGCGGGGCACAGACGCATCCAGAGTGATGTTACTCACAGCGCTATGTTCGGTGTGCCAGTCAGCCAGTCCACTCAGCAGCTGCAGGCAGCCACAGCAGAGGCCAGCCTTAACAAGTCAAAGTGAGAAATCAATAAATATAGAGTGAGACGCTGCAATTATATAGCCTACTTAGCCAGAAAAAATGTTCTGTCACATTTGAACCTACTTAAAACTGATCACTTGTTTCTCTATTTGGGCACAATTAGGTCAGCCAGCGCCACCCCATCCAATTCTCCCCAGTCCTCCCAGCAGAGTGTGTACCAGGCTGCCCAGCAGGGCAGTACTTCTGTCCCTCAAGCTCCTGCCTCAGCTGCTAGCCTGACAAGCCCCCCAGACCAGCCCACCTGGAATCCTTTTGGTGATGACAATTTCTCCAAACTCACGGCTGAGGACCTACTCAACAAAGACTTCACCAAACTAGCTGATGGTAACTTTGCTTTCTATAGTACTGTAAAACTATGGTACGTCTTATCACTGCACGTCCTGCTCTCTTTCTCTACAGCCGGATAAAACAAAAACTGTGTTTGTCTTCATTTCAGGCTGCAATGCAACAAAATGTGATTATTTTAAAGGGGGGTGATTCTTCTCTATACCCACTGTATTCCCCCCCACCCCACTGTTTTTACTGCACATCGTACTATGTATGGTTGTGTGTGTGATAAATTAAAGGGATAGTTCACCCAAAAATGAAAATTCTGTCATTAATCCTCACCCTTATGTCGTTCCTCGGTGGTTCAACCTTAATTTTATGAAGCTATGAGAATGTGGTCCTGATGTCACATGGACTATTTTAATGATGTCCTTACTACCTTTCTGGGCCTTGAACATGGTAGTTCCGTTGAGGTCTATGCAAGGGTCTGAAAGCTCTCGTATTTCATCATAATATCTTAATTTGTGTTCAGAAGATGAACGAAGTTCTTACAGGTTTGGAACGAAATGAGGGTGATTAATTAAGGACAGAAATTTCATTTTTGCGTGAGCTATCCCTTTAAATTTGAAATTTAAATGATCAGTGTATTTATAAGAGCATTTTTGCTGTTTACAGAACCTGTTGAACTTCTGATTGTCGCTACTGAGAGTCTTATTCCCGGGCTGGAGGCTGCAGAACCTGCTCCTCCATCTTCTGGTAAGTGTACTGTCAGCCCTAAACTAATGTTCCTCTCTTACATAATATGATATCAATATTACCCTGATAGTGACATCCTGGCTTCCTGTTTGTCTGTATTTGGCTATTGATATTCCATTCGTGTGCCGTCAGTCTCTCTCTTTATTTCTGTACCATTGATGGCCTCCCTCGCTACATGATGGCACATGTTCAGTACATCTGAGGTAGTCGAACTGCAGGAATCAGCAGGAGACTCCTTAAGATGAATCAAGGCCCACCAGTTATCTCAGCTTCCCTGCTGAGCTACTCGTCAGAGTCCGCCTGCTTCCTTAAATAGTTACACTGACTATCACTGTTGGATGACTCCCATTAATGTTCAGCACTTCTTGACCACTTTATTATTTCCATTTACTGTTTCTCTGCTCTCATACAGCTGAAAGACCTGTTGACATTCTGGGCTTGGAATCAGGAGTTGGTTTGCTAGCTGTGCCAGGTAATCCAGATGTCCATGCCAGCCTCACCTACCCTCTACGCACCTTAGTGATCACATACCTTCAGTTGTTACCAAAATACCAATGATTTTAAATGTTGTGAATCGCAGAAAGTTAATGTACTATTAACATTTTTTTTATTAAAAAAAAATTAACAACAAACAAAATGTAATAATAATAATAATAATAAAACTAAGTAATTAAAAGCAAAAGAACAAATGCAAGTGGAACAAAGAAACACAATATAAATTATAATTTCATAAAGCTGCTTAAGTGCTTTTTCAGATATCTTTCAACAGTAACAAGTATTCAAGTAAAACATTCAGAAACTGGAAAAAATACAAAACGAATTAAATTAAAATAAAATTACTGAAATAATTGTTTTGTTATCATGCATTAATACTGATTGGTGCAGTTGACTGAAAAACTGCTCTAATTCATTTTAGTTTCTATTAAGTTTGTCATTAGGCATAACTTTGTGTTAGTGTTTGATGTGTTGATTTTTGTCCCACTTTTTTGCATTTACTGCATCAGTAATGGTTTGTTTTGATCGCATTTCACTTTTACGTTGTGTTCTCAGCCTGCATTGTGCAACACATAATTTAGACCCATCAGTAATTCTTCAGCTGCTTATTTCTGTTTTTTTTTAAGTTACATTTTTCTAATCATCAGTCTGGCATTCAAACCCTCCATTTTCCTTTCTCTTTCCTCTTAGTTTTTCCTATAAATACATTTCTGTGTTTATTCTGGCTAACACTGTCTTTTTTCACTTGCTGACTTACAGAGAAACTGATAGAGGGCCTGAAGTCTCCAGATACCTATCTCATGCTGCCTGATCTGCTGTCAATGGCTGACCCCTTTGGTAGCTCCATTGATGACACTAGAGATGGTAACAGCTTTTGCTGACTGTCTCGCTGGATGCTTGCCTCTTTTACAAAAGCTTAACAAAAAACTGTCCTTTTCGCTGAGACGCATGACGTTTTCCCTCTAAATGTTGTTGTGTAATGCAGAGTAAACAATCCCTGTATTATTTATGATAGCTTGGAATTTTGTCGTCTTGCCATGTGAAATTTAACTTTATTTGTATAGACATTGAGAAATCAACTCACAAAAGGTTTGGACAGCATCTAGAGTAGTGTTATGGCATTGCATTAGTAAAAAAAGCTGATTTATTGCGTAGTGATGGGTCTCAGAAATATTGTGTGTACCAAAAAGATGAGGGGGTCAACACCGAACCCTGAGGTACACCTGTAGTTATTTGATATGACTTGCACATCCCTCCTTTCCAAGATACCTCAAAAGAATCTAATCATCATGTAAAGCTCAAAATAGCGAAAGGAAGTTCTTATGATGTCCATTATTGAGAGAATAGAGTCGCTTTGTTAAAGAAATTGTGCATGGGCCATCAGACTGAAAAATGGATGTTTGGTTTTAAATGTGTTATGAAAGATTCCAGTGATGTGTTTGATGATGTGACAAATAATTCACAATGTGGCATTGTCTGTTTTCTTTGTACTTTCTTCATTCTCTCTTATTCCCAGCCAAAACGGAAGTGTGCTTGGACTCTCTGATTCCTGGCTTGGAGCCCCCTCAGGCTCAGCTACACCCTGTGGAGGCAGATCCAGTATCATCAGCACTGGGAGGTAAAAAATATGCATTAGAAACAGACGAGCCTCTGCCTAGCATCGTAGCACCCTGTCAAATACTTCAGTGGTTGCAGAATCTTTTCTTTGTGTGGAGAGAGGGCCTGAGTCTATGGCTGATTTCTCACATTAAAAACTCTGCCATCAGTATCCTTTTCCCCCACATTTTTAAGGATGCAGTAAGGTAAATGCAACAGTTAATTGCAGAGGTTCTCATCGGGGTCATGTAATGAGGAAACCATTTTTTTTTTCATCTTTAGATATAAATGAATTCAGTGAAAACACTGTAAATGTGTGGTCACATTTACCATTGTTTCGCAGGCAAAATCCAGTCATTTCAATAGGAATCCACACAACTGGGAATTTCACCTTTGGCCAAAAGGTGTCCCATTTAGATTCGGCAACGAGTTCAAATTGGTCAGCTTTCTGTGTTGCCCAACAGAAAGCTGCTCGGTTTAAAAGTGATTTCTGAGTGAACTGTGCTTCATACATCACTACACTATTGACAATAGACAGTGGACCATTTTGTCTGCAACATTTTTCTAAATCAACACCATAAATTTTACAATTCAAAACATTCCATTCTATATATTAAAGGGGTCATATGATGCGATTTCAATTTTTCCTTTCTCTTTGGAGTGTTACAAGCTCTTGGTGCATAAAGAAGATCTGTAAAGTTGCAAACACTAAAGTCTCAAAACCAAAGAGATATTCTTTATAAAAGTTAAGAGTTAACCACACCTACCTAAAATGGCTCGTTCTAACACACCCCCACATACCTACGTCACGATCTGGGAAGATTTGCATAACGCCTCCCAAATGTTCACGCAAAGAAAGAAGGCGTAACTTTTATTCTCGCTGTAGTATTGTTGAGGCTGCAGCCATGTCCGGAAGACGCTGTGTGCTTCGTTGTGAAAGCGAAACTACTTTGTTTGGTCTTCCAAAAGAGGACGATATCCGCTTCGTCATGTCTAGAGCTGATCTGTGCTGGTCGCTGAGGAAATAC
>NW_015549598.1:194186-196932 GCF_001515605.1 Sinocyclocheilus anshuiensis | reverse complement strand
GTAGAGTAGCGCTTGTTGTTTGTCATTTCTCCGATCACAAATGCAGACATGGTTTTATGGCAATGCAACGCAACGCGTAAAAAGACAGTATAAGTCATTATAATCAGTAATTATGTCCCCACTGGATGCAACAAATGCCTCGTTTGTAATGGGTTTTAATGTTTGTCTCATCACTCCGGCCGGACACGGCATCAACAGTATGTGAGGGGCGTAACATTTCCGTCTCACGCTTGAGGTATTCGGCCAATCACAACGCATTGGATAGCTGGCCAATCACAGCACACCTCGCTTTTTCAGACCGATGAGCTTTGTAAAAATCGACACGTTTCAAAAAAGGCGGGGCATAGAGGAGAAACAATAATGTACAGTATGTGGAAAATAATGTGTTTTTTGAACTTTAAACCGCATAAACACATTTCATTACACCAAATACACAAAATAATGTTCTTTTTAGCAGCATCATATGACCCCTTTAAAACTAAGTTGTAAAAAAAGCCACTCAACTTTCTGACAGATGTTGAACACATGACTATCCACATTTACATGTCAATAATGCCTGTTTGGTGTCCAGATGGAGCAAAACAAACTTTGTTTGACTCTGCAAACCTAAAAATACAGCAGAATCATTTAATTTTGAGTGTCAGGAAAAAGAGTAGAAAATCGTCCTGAAAACTAAATTATGACTTTATGGCACGAAACCCTTGACTAAGAATAAAAGTGAACCTCCAAAAATATAAATAAGATGTGACCCCCTGATTTTTATGTAGTCCATGTGATTTAATGTTTTCACGTGTTTCCCTGGTGTTGTTCCCCACTGTGCTGTAGACCCTTTGATTGGAGAGGACTCCTTGCTGGGCTGTTCTCTCCCCTCTGGCTCCGCCTCCTGTCTGGATGACTTTGCACCTGTTTCAGGAGGCCCCTCCCAGAATATATCAGGTACAACCAATCATTCTTTTGTTCTGCTGGCATTTATAGCTTATGCAACCTAGTGAGGCATGTAAAGAATGGTAAAACTGTAAAGTTAATTTCATTAAAAATTAAAAATAGTTGTTATTAACATACTATATGCACTTTCTTGACATTTTTTTAGCTTTGGTAAGAAAGTGTCAGTCAAGTACATTAATGTGAGCATTTCAGGGTTGACATCATGCTAACAGTGCTGCATTTTTCTCACCAATCTGTGTCTCTCCCTGCCACCGCCCTCTTAAATCTTTTACCCTTAAACTGTCATTTCCCCCAACCCTCATTGCCTCTCAGCTGCAGACTTCTGTTTGATCTCGGGCTTTGAGACTCCGCATGCTGAGACAGCCAATGAAGATGAATTTGACCCCATACCAGTACTGGTCTCCAAAAACTCCCAAGGTAAGCTTTGAGGAACCAAATCCTTTTTCTGAGAATGAGTGAGCAATTTGCTTCTTACTGTCATTATAATGAAAACAAACAGTTATGCATATGTGAGAACTGTACATTTTGAGTGCGTTCTTTTTGGCAGTTGCAAAAATACAGAAAAAATACAGACGGCAATAGAAATTCTGGTTCCAGTTCCATTAACTATTCTTTAAGTATTTTTGAGGAAGTAACTAGTCCTATATATGAAAAACTGTCATACAGAAACATTGTTTTTATTTAATACCATTTATTGAAGAAAAGTATACATTGTCAATCTGTAATTTTGCTTATTTAGGCCCTATAATACAGTAAATCAGTATTACAGTAATACAGGTACTAGTTCTCAATTTATTTTGAGTTGGACATGACAAAAATACTTGAGAGTGTGGTTCATATTTCACAGAGTCATTCTTTCTCAAATCAGATTGCACTGGATGCTACGCACACATATATAATATAAGTTGTTGCATATAACCAGTGAGGACACTGCAAAAGGAACGTGTTCTTTTAATTATTTTGCTGTATTAATTCAGACAAGTCATTGTTATTTTAGTTATTTTTTTGCACTATTATAGTACTTTGTAATATTTTGAATTAGCTTCTTTGGATTACATTTTTATAATTTCAGTTTTCATTTTAATTTCAAGTTTTAATAATTTTATTATGTGCTTTTGTCATTCTTATTAGTTTTTTAAATATATTTTTTAATTAACATTTCGTTTTTTAGTAATTTTAGTACTTAAACTTATTTCTTTCATTTAGTTCCTAAGGCAACATGTCTAATTTTACATTTTTTCCCTATTATTTATTTAATTTTATTATCAGCTTTATTTCAACTACCGAAAACGATTTTTAATTAGCAGTAACAACACTGAGAAGAGCTTATGTTTTTTTTTTGCCCTAACTTGTGGATTCAGTAATGGTGCACAAATCACTGAGATTCTCCTAATAATTGATCAAATTAACCTCATATTTTTACATGTTTAGTGAAGTCTTTAGCTGAATCAAATATCATCTATAATTCCTTTATAGTTTGTTTGAAATTTTTTTTTTTCAGTTCCCAAATTCTTGATTCCCAACCCTATGCATGATCTCTCGTAAGAGTCTCTTGACTTTTCGTGAATGTTTACTATCTCTCTCTCTCCCTCTCTCTTCTGCTGTCCCCTTCCTTGGCCTTGTCTTAATCTGGCTGTCCTCCCTTTCCTCCTCCCCTAACCTTCCTGTCCATCTGACCTCTTCTAGGAGGTCACTCTCGCAGTAACAGTGGCAGCTCTGAGTCCAGCCTGCCCAACCTGGCCCGTTCCCTGCTGCTGGTGGACCAGCTCATCGACCTCTAGACCGTACAGATAATTCCTGC
>NW_015549598.1:167160-194110 GCF_001515605.1 Sinocyclocheilus anshuiensis | reverse complement strand
CGTACAGATAATTCCTGCTGTGCTGAAGATGATGCCAGCCGCTGTAGTCTTCTGCCTTTAACCATGAATCCCTCCTGCTCTCCTTTGTCCTGTCCTCCACCCTCTTTTATGGTCCATTTCCCTCTTTAATCAGTTCTTCATCATTCCGTCACTTCAGTTCACATCTTACGTTTTGTTCTTTCCCTGCCGCTGTTGTCCATCAGTTCTCGTCATCCTCATCATCATCGCTCATTTGATTTGACATACTCCACTTTCCTCCCCCGCACCATGACGTTTATCTCCCTGATGAGTTTGTTCAACTTTTTTCGTTCAACTCTGGTGCGACCTTTTTCTACAGGCTCAAAATCTGGTTTCCTCCTGCGTCCATATCTGTTCTTCCTTTGTACATGCACATTTTTCATCTGCGACGCAGTCAAGAGTGAGAGCGTTGAGCTTCAAACATCAAAATTGTTCTTCTCCAGTCTTTAGCCGTGTCTTCAGTGGCACTCAGGAAGTTCTTCTCCAGATTAAACACGCATGGGTTTTAGACTCAAGCAGTTGGCTCCCTCCAGACAGAAAATAAAGTACAAAATGAAACAAATGTTTACAGGAAGGAATATTTTCCATGGATGTTTACAGACCGGCAGGTAGGCAAGCACAGCTTGTGAGAATTTATCTTAACCCAGGCTGACCGCAGGGTGTGAACAGATCCTAAAACTTCATGTAGAGTGATTTTAAAACTTCAAAACCGGCTAGAAGCTCCTCATTGCCATCAGTGGTACTCGTTCGCCATCTCATGACCTCCATACCATATTTTCTCTGTTATTTCTTTGTAAATGGCTCTATTGATGTTGTACGTTGACTTGAAACAATGGAAATTGGTGTATATCTGCAGTATCCAACCCTCCCGCCCTCAAAAGTGATTTGTTCTCCTGTGTATAAAGCATCTGGTCCAAATGTCCAGCGATTCCTTCAGAGATCCCAGTCTTACCCCGTAGTATACATTATGAGATAATTTAAAAGAAATATTTCATATACGATTAAGATTATATGTGAATATGAATAGTGTTAGAGAATGAATGTATGAATCGAGTATCCATATATAAATGCAGATATGTGTATATGAAACCTATTTAAGAGGAAACTTTATCTCTTTGTTCTGTGTGTTGAGACGTGTTTGCGAATGTAAATTGTCGGTTTCATCTTCTAACGGCCAGATCGTCATTGCTGAACAAAGTCGATTAAGAAAAGAGGACAATCTTGAAGCGTCCTGACACGGTTTAACGCCATTCGTGAGCAAATCGACTGGATTTGTTTTCGGTTTTTCGCTGCCTTTTATTCTCAGATGTTTATAGTCAACAAAAACAGGTTGTAGTCTTGAGGGAAATGCTCTACAATCCTCAATGGCGTACGTATTCAAATCATCCTCGAAACTACAGCCCGATGCCATGCTTTCTTGCACAATCCTCGTGAATCAGACGCATATCGAAGCATGGCAGTGTTTATGAATATGAAGTTAAGACATGTCTGTGGCCAATCTTCATATCAGTACTGTACGTATGTGTGTGCGTGTATGTGTGGACGTGAGGTAAATAAATAGCTAGTCTTAGTTGTTGAAAGTGGTGAGGTCGTTCTGTCTTTGACATGGTTTATCTGCTTCATTCGGACAGCTGGACCCACAGCAGGCACCTCTGTTTCAAGCACAGGTTCTCTTTTCATTCACAGAGTCATTAGACTGCCCGATTGAGAGCATGGAAAATGCTCGCATTGATGCTGTACGATATTAGCAGACTCCCAATCACTGGCTGCCATACTAAAGAATTGGAAGTTCTTTGATCAGATCCAAAAAGGGGGTAAAAAAAAAAAAATCAGCTTGTTGACATTGAATCTGTAAATGGCATTTGAAATGAATTTGAGACCGCGGTTGGCATTTCACGAGGGCAACTGCAGTAGGCCTGGGCGGTCCCATAGAGATTTTGCTATACTTGCATCACTTTAGATGTATTTGCACAGTTATAAAATATTAACCACTTTTCCCATGCTGTCAAATTTGACTTATGTGATCAGAAAAGTTGGAACTTCCTGTTTTGTTTATTTCTTACTTGCATAAGATTAAGTTTTATGTTTCCATTTGATGCCAGATATACCCCAAACTTTTAAATGAGATATATATATATATATATATATATATATATATATAAAACCTTAAAACTACAAAACTTCAGGTTCAGTAAACATATCTTAGGCTCACCAAGGTTGCATTTATTTAATCAAAAATACAGTAAAATTAGTAAAATTGTTGAAATATTTTAGTAATTTATAGTAACTATTCTCTTTTTAAATATATTTTCAAATGTAATTCATTCCTGTGATGTTAAAGCTGAATTTTCAGCATCATTCGATCACAGTGTCGCATGATCATTGAGAAATCATTCTAATATGCTGATTTGCTTCTCACCAAACTATTATTATTATTAGTATCATCATCATCAACATTGAAAATGGTTGTGCTGCTGGAAAGTTCAGAAGAACAGCATATATTTGAAGTAATATTCTTTTAACATGATTTAATGCATCTTTGCTGAATAAAACTGTGTTCGCGTGCACACACACACACGCACATATTTTTTGGATTTCCAACTAATAAATATACTGTGACATATACATTAACGTGATATAGAGGTTTTTAGTTATACCGCCCACCCTAAAGTTCTGTAATGGAAAAAAAAAACATTAAGACAAAAAAAAAATCGTTTCCATGAAAGTTTTGGATGTTTTATGAGGCGTTTTGTTTGCTTGAAGGCATTGATGAAAAACCGCAGAATAGCACTGCACTTCAGCGATCCTCTTGCGGAGGAAAAGAGATGCTGCTGGGGGCTCCATTACTGATATTTGTTGTTGGCAGTGTCGATTATGAGATCGTTCTCTATATCCTCGCCTCTCCTCTGTACAGCCATTCGCAGACTCTCATGTTAACCTATGCAATCCTAAAGCTCCATCTTGTAGTTCTCAGTAGAGGTCTTTGCCCCGCGGGTAGTGTTTGACTTGTGTTGTTGTGCAAAAATCAAAGATTCCTTTTATGTGCTGTTTTTGTTCATAGAAAAACAATATTTATGACCATGTTTATCCTCAGAGTTGGAACCCAATTGGTCTCTGTAGCAAACACCCTCAGCCCAGTGTTAGAACAGTGATGGGTTCATGTGCACCTTCTATTTTTGTGAAAATCAATAAACAAAGAAAGGGGTGTTAAATAAACATGTAAATGTGAATGTAAATTGTGCCAGTGTTAATTATTTATGTGGAAACATTTTGCACTCTAAGCAGTCAAGCAAATCATGTAAATTAATGAACTTTAATTATAATATAATCCGAAATTATAAACCTTTTTTTTAGTCTTTGGGAATGAAATGCATCTGACTGTTGGTAAACAAAGAAAAAAATTAATTAATTAAAAATGCAAATTATTTTGTACCAATATTTATTAAGAAGAGTGTCAAACAAATGCACTTGATTAATTGAAAAATTCTTGTACAATTATTATAATTTTTTTTTTTTTTACCAAAATTTAAAGTTTTATTTTTTAGTAACATCCTTTTTTTTAGTCTTTGGGAATGAAATGCATCTGACTGTTGGTAAACAAAGAAAAAAATTAATTAATTAAAAATGCAAATTATTTTGTACCAATATTTATTAAGAAGAGTGTCAAACAAATGCACTTCATTAATTGAAAAATTCTTGTACAATTATTATAATTTATTTATTTTTTTACCAAAATTTAAAGTTTTATTTTTTAGTAACATTTTTAGAAAGGCCAGACATATTTATCAACAACTTTGTGTGTATAATATTGGTGATACTCAAGCCTCTATTTCCTACTTACTATTTCTTACTTACTGCAGTCATAAATATCTAATCATATACTGAAGGTGTTTGGGTTTTTCTTAGTTATCATGGTACAACATTTTGCTGGAGGTCTGGCCTTGTCACAGCCGTGTCTTCTCCAGGTAAGATTTCCTCGTCCATGTTGTGGCCGTTGTCTGTCTCATCTCTCTCTCTTCCTCCTTTGTCATTTTAACTTTTGTTCTGAACACCGACTGGAAGTTCACAAAAAAAAAAAACTCTGCAACTTGGCACTATAAGACCGAGTTGGAAAAAGTAAATCATATTGATCTCCACCTGAGACCTAAATGTGTGTTTACTGATTTGAAATGATGATACGGTGCCCATTTGATAAATAGGCCAAGGATATTGCAAAATAACTGGAAGTTCACAAAAAAAAACAAAAAACTCTGCAACTTGGCACTATAAGACCAAGTTGGAAAAAGTAAATCATATTGATCTTCACCTGAGACCTAAATGTGTGTTTACTGATTTGAAATGATGATACGGTGCCCATTTGATAAATAGGCCAAGGATATTGCAAAATGGCATTTAGATGAAAGAAATGGACTCCTGGCAGATACAGAAGGCCAGGTGGCTCAAGTTAATCATTTTTGACGTCTGCAGAATCACAAAACAAGACAAAAGCATCGGCCTTTCTCCCTGTTTTAGGGCACATCCAACAAAATTTCTTTAAAGGACGTCTGGGTACTTTTCTGGTTTTATAACTTAGTTCTACAGCATCCAGACCTGAATCAGCCCTTAAACCTTTCAAGTATTAATCTTATGTTTGTTGTTCTTATTATTTTCATTAATCTAAGTCATAAACCAACCGCCATTCTCTTTCAAACAAATTGTTTCACAAGCCAGTGCAGCCAAATTTGCCAGGATGCCTGTAGGAATTTTGCCGTTTAGGAGACTTTATTATTGTGTTTCATTCCATTAAAATCGCATTGACTTTAAAGGAGCTCTTAAAGCAGGGAGTTCATGAATAAATTAGAGCTTCGGAGCAAAAGCAGCCTAATTTGGTATTGTGCTTCATGTCATGCGTTTTCCGCTGGCATTGTATAACACAAAAATAGCCTCCTTCAAAGGTGCGGTTATCTACACTTTTGAAGATTGTACAAGCCGTTTCTGCTGCTTCTATATGCAAATGACCACTTTTATCGTTGGCTAACCTCTTTTCATGTGAAATGTGTGACATCCTGAATAGATGATAAATGTGGGAGGTCATGTTAATGTTCACATTGTTTGGACGTCTATAGATGTTTCTTTGAATGGTCTGGTTGGACTGGTGATGGAGGTTTTTGTAAAAAAAAAAAAAAAAAAAGATTGTAATTTTTAACATTAAAAGACTAATGCTATATTAAAAACCTGTTGATTGGTTAACAGTTCTCTTATTCTATATGGTGTAAATTTAGTGAAAAAAACGTAAATTGACATTTGATGTTTTTTCATTGAACCAACTGTTCTTAGCTTTTTTCTTATTGTTTATGCACATTAGGGTTATGCTAGATTATGTTACATCCTATGTTGGTAAATTAATGTTTATTGTATTATTTTAGTATCGTGTGTTACCATGGTGTTTTGTATTTTTGTGCATGATGTTGTGCACCTCCTTTGTGCTTGTGGAAAAGCTACTTGTGATGAACTTAGTTTCATCATGTGGCTTTCTCATTACCACCTGTTTTTTTTTAAGGTGATTGTCAGTATATTACAAAGATAAAAACATTTGAGTAATTTGGTAGATTCAACATTATTTCACTATTTTTAATGAGATGTACTTAATTACTATAAATTTAGATTCTATCTGCAAAACTAAATGTTCCTAAAAACCTTTTAAATAGTCGTTTTTATTATTTTTATTCATCTTTGTCATAAACCAACTGTCATTCTCTTTCAAAACAAAGCATTTCACCAACCAGTGCCTTTCCAGGATGCCTGTACTGTAGCTATTTATTTATTTATTTATTTTTCTAATAGCGTAAGCGTTCTCCCCTTTAATTTTTGTTTTTAAAAGTCCCCCTGCAGTCACTAACTTTATCCCTTAAACTTCAATGACATTTCAACACAAATAATGTCTTCATGTCCTCATGAACGAATTATAAAGGCTCGTCTACAAGTCCGTGCATCAGAATGGTAATGCATTTTATTCAGCACTCCCTACAGTGTCAGACCTATAATGGTAATTGATATTATTGCCGTTTGGCTTGACTACTTTATCAAACAGCTAATAATGTGTTGTTAATGTCACCCAAACCATGTTCCCGTTTGCCATCTCCGACTGCTAATGATATGAAAAGTCCCACTGTGCAAATTGAGGGGATTGGCTACATGTATGTTACAGTAGGGAACAGGCTTTCAGACTGAATTTTTGAAACTGTCTTGAAACTGCAGTGGTGTTGACTGATAAATTTGCACATGGTTTGTCTTTTAAGCATCAGATAGACATGTAGACAACGTTAAAAAAAACTTGACGACCTCAGGGAGTCTTTAATTTGTTTTAACTTATTAAAACAATAAGTTATAACTCTTTTGCAGATGATCTGCCTAACGTCAACGGCTATGATTCTTCATCGGGAGCCAGTAACATCCAGAGCTCAGATGTTCCTGCAGAAGAAGATGAGGTTCTACTTGCGTGCAGTGGCTCAAAGCTTCTACTGCTGGACTCCAAACTCCTCAACACTACAGCTCTCAAACTCACGCCATCGTCCTCCCCAGACGTCTTCTCAAATGCACCATTCCCTGGATGTGGACGAGACGGTAGGGACATCTTCACCGGCGCTCCATTTCCTCAACTTCAACGAGCCCATCTGCAGCCTGACGTCTTCCTCCAGGCCCCATTCTACAGAAGGAATGATCTGTCTGGCCCGCAACATCTAACGAGGTGCACGAATGGCAATGAGCCCATTCTGCCCCATCCACCCGTGCACAGTCAAATCCGGTTTCCTCATTGCGTCGAGGCTCCGATGCCCCAGCAACCCATTGCCGCCCACCGCGTGGTCTCCAGTGTGGGCCAGCAGGCGGCCGTGAGCTCAGTCCCCGTTGGGCCACTTCACTCCTGGACGGTAGGTGTTCGAGCAGTGATGGACCCCTTCCTGGCAGCCCCCTTCCAACCTCGGGGCCCATTGGGAAAGCCTTAATGTTTGAGAATGTTGTGCTGTCCCAGTGCTGGTTATATCTGTGGTGGAAGCAAATCTGGTGTAGTCTATCATGAGACGACTACCTCAGTCCTCAGTCCTCTTGTCACCGCAGCACTTTAGCTCACCTTCACTACGATGTTCTTCTTCTGTGCTTCGCTCCACCAGGCATGAAGAGAGCGATTTCATCTTTTGATTGATATAATGGTCTATAATCTGCGTATATTCATCCAATTTCTTTTTGCAATGGTTTATACATTATAAGCTTTTTTTTATATCATACACAGTATTAAAAAGGATGTAAAATGTGAAAATTAAGGAAGTTTGTTGTGCTCTGTTTACTAGTTTACAGGGAGCAGCTGATGGAACTATTCAATGGTTTTTAGGCTTTTTGAAGTACTAACTACCTTTCTGAGTCTCGAAGCTGGAAGAATTTCCAGAACCTGGTGACAGAATTGTGTTGAGGCCTTATGACAGGTAAAAATAGCTGGAGAATCACGTTTCTTTGCTGTTCTTGTTAAACCCAAGGTACTGTAGGCGTCCTAAGCTGGACTGGAATGGACTGTAAGTAACTGACGGTCACATCCACACCATCTAATGCAGTGAACTCATTGAAGCACTTTTACGATCTGTAATCGTGGATATTGTAGTTTTGCTATTTAACAATCTGCTGTATATTCACTGTGTATTACTTATATGATAAATAATTTCTGTTAATGTCTCGTCTTCTGTTCCTTAGTAATTTAATCATCCCTTTTTGAACACCTGCAGGACTTACAGGCTGAATATATATTATTAATAGGGTTTCAAGTGTGTAGCGCTGAAACCCTATTGTAATTTGTAAGATTTTCAAAGATCACCGTTCTGACATAAAAGCGATCGGGCAGACCAAACCGTAAGGTGTAGAGACTTGAAACTTTGATGCATGGTAGTACCCACCCCGTCTACAAAGTCACCAAAGCTTGCCCCGAAAGTATGCAGTCGCTCATAACTCCTAAACCTTCTATATTCTTACATCATAGGAATCCTTGGCTCAAGACGAACAAAACGCATGTGTCGGATTCATTTGTCGCATGGTAAAATTTTCGGCCATTTTAGATTTTGTGAAAAACCTACTACTTTGAATTAGTCCTAGGCTTTCGCCCGATCAGACCCAAAGAAGTACAGAAAGATTCTCTGGAGAGTGAATATCAATAATTATCAAAGAAAAGTTGAGTTTTTGACTCACGAAAATGTTCAAAAGAGGCGGGGCCACTTTTCCTAAAACGGCTATAACTTTTGAGCAGAGTGAGATATTTACACCAAACTTGATATGCATATATAAGACCTCAATCTGAGGTCACATGAGAAAACTCGTGGAGTTAGGGAACTGTGTGGCGCTATAATAGGACAAAAACTTAAAAATGGATATAACTACACAACCATTTGTCTGATTGACTTGAAAATTGATATGCCATGTCTGTGTCCAAAGTGCCACAGCTGTCTATGAGGACATTCGTGTATCTTGAAAAGACATGACTGTGATCGGGCAAAAAGTTTGAGAACGGAGGCCGATCGGAACGAAACTAAGTGGGCCTGTTTGACTCACGGCCCTCATGGTCTGTGTAAAATTTGAAAGAAATCAGCCTGGGGCGAAGCCGCATTTTTCAATTGTGTAAACGATTGTATATTGAGCAATTTTTCACATACAATATTCATATCACATTTTGTCAAAGTTTGCCACTTCATTTGTTCTGTGACACCAGATTTTACAATTATGCCAATAATAATTACAATTACAATAATTACAATTTTTCATAGTTTTGATTGGAGTGAAACCTGAAAATGTTATAACAAAGAGACTTTGCAGTAAGCATTTCGTTACCTATCATTTATTTCAAATATATATATGTGCGTGTTTGCATGTGTATATGCTAAGTGGGTATTAAGTATTATAGTTTAACCCTTTCATTTTTGTGTACATGTATGTAGCATATTTATCTCCATAAAAGCGATAAAGGTCTTAAATCACTTGAACCCCGGTAATCGCTGCTTGCAGCTATATTGTATTAGATTTTTTGTATTATATGATTTTCTTAAATATTATATAGATTCTTCATTATATATTTAGTTTATGTAGTTTTATATTATGTAAGATCATGTTAATATTTGTTCTAATTTTATCCGAATTGTTTTTTTTTTTATTAATACTTCATTTTGCTAGTTTGTTGCTTGTGTGGTCAACACCGTCGAGAGAGCCACGTCTATAAAAAAAATTGTTCATCCTTCGCTGAACGAAGAAAAAAAAATAGATTTAAAAGCTTAAAGCTAAGTTTCCACACAATGTTAATAGGCCTTAAGAACTACGGTTCACCTGAGGATTAAGTACCAGCAGCTCTTTTTATTAAACGTACTTGACATGAAAGCTATGATGAATGCATGTTTGATCTGTCATTAATGAATCACAGGACATATGGAGTATTGGCTTGAAACAATACTAAGCCATGAAGCAGCCCTAAGGTATTGAAATAACAGCCAATATGCTGCTGTTAACCAGCTCCAGCTAAAGTCTGCTGGCAGATTCCACTGCTGTTTAAGAGCTCAAGAACTTAAGTTCTTGAAGTTGTGTGAAAGGGATTCTGAAACAGAATGGCAGCGTGAGCCACCTACAGATTGATTTCAAATATCTACCTTCACCTTTAATTGATCACTTTATTCTGTTCTTGGAAACACCAGAGAAAACAGAAACATCAAAACGCGCAAGTTGCTTTTGATGCTAGAAGCCTTTAAACGCACTCTCTGCATTTGAAGCAGAATGGCAGTGTATTCTCTGATTTATGTAAATCCATCAGTCTCCTCCAGTATATTTTTCTCCATGTGTCCATAGTGCTTCTACAAATACCACGGTGCAGGTAAGACAAGGATACAAGACAATAATCCCTTTATTTGACTCTCTTTTATAAATTCAGAAAAGAGGAGCGTCTTAAGTCTCCAAAAGTGCATTGAGGTTCGTCAAACTGCATGCAGTTTTCAGCCCTCTGTGAATACACACTTTTATTTGTAATGAAAAACTTTGACTTGCCTTGACCTAAGGTTGTATATAGACATTTGATTTTATGTACACTCACAGTTCAAAAAGGAAAATCTCTTTATTTTTCATCTATTATGTGACACGTAACACTTTTAATAGTTTCTCCGTTAATTTTGTGGCCAATTTTCCCTGTGTGTGCCTGCACATTTGGAGCAACACAAGCACAGAATGGAATTTTCCACCCTTTGTATTCGCGTTTCAAAACCAGTGCTTTGTCTCCTGCTTCTATCTGTCATGGTCTAATGACAAAAAGGAAAAGGTCATGGCAATTTGTTATAGTGGTGGTCCTGCAATAAACAAAAGCTGATCATCATTTATACTCTCTCTAACAGTAATAATAATCAGCAAAATAAAAAATGGTTTACAAGCTACAAATAAAACCTATATTTTAACATTTTCAAAAGACGTTAAGGTTGCTGTTATTTTAGTATTATTTGTATACTATTTTAATATTTATTCATATTTTGAATTGACTTTTATTGTTATATTTCCAGTTTTCGTTATATTTTTAGTTTAAGTTTTAGAAATTGATGTGCTTTGTCATTTTTATGTTTGTGTTCTTTTTTAATGCAGTATTTCTATTTTATTTCATTTTTGTTATTTGTTTTAGTAATTTTTTTTATTTATTTGCCAAGACATTTTTTAAATTAAGTTTTTCATCTAATAATCTAGTTTTATTTCAGCTTTATTTCAGTCCACAAAAAACGTTTTTAATATTTTATTTGTGTGTGTTTGTATACATTTGTGTGTGTATGTGTGTGTGTGTGTGTGTATAGCTACATATGTATTTTAGAGTTGTGTTGCTATGCGGTGTCTAAGGTGTTCTGAGTGTTTTTAGGATGTTTATGTTAGTGCCATTTAGCTTGTTTCTATTTTTGCTGAGGTGTTCTGACTGATTTTTTTAGCATGTTTGCTAGCTTGTAACACTCCAAAGAGAAAGGAAAAATTGAAATCGCATCATATGACCCCTTTAACTTGTTTCTGTGTGTTTGCTAAGGTGTTGTAATTGATTTTTAGCATGTTGCTTTAGTGTTCTAATTTTAGCATGTGTGCCATGTTGACATTGGTGGGTTTTAGTGTGTTTCTATGTGGGTTTCTGAGTGTTTTTAGCATGTTTGCCATGTTTAAGTGTTATGAATAGTTTGAATATGTTGTTAAGGTTGCTAAGGTGTTAAGAATATTTTTGGTGTTACAGTGTGGTTGGTAAGGTGTTCTGAGTATTTTAGCATGTTGCTGTGCAGTTGTTCAAAGTAGTTTTAGCATGTTGCTATTAAGGTGTTCAGAGTAGTTTTCTTCTTATTATTATGTGGATTTAACATGCTGCTATTCAGTTGCTAAGGTATTCTGAGTGATTTTTAGTATGTTGTTGAAGTGTGAAGATGCTTTGAGTGGTTTTTAGAGTTTATATGTGGTTTCTAAGGTGTCCTAAGTGTTTTTAGCATCTTCACTATGTTTTAGTTCTATCTTGTTTCGGGTTTTTTTTTTTTTTTACTCTGCTGCTTGTATAATTGCTAAGCTGTTAAGAGCAGTTGTGTGTTACTATGTGGTTGCTAAGCTGTTGCTAAAATGTTCTTGAATGCAAACATCATCATTGTAAATCAGTGGGGAAGCTGGAAGCAGCTCCTTGAGAATCCCTTTATTCTGATGTTATGGCTGATTTGAGATGTATTACAAACCTCTCGAAATGTTTACCGCCTTTTCAGGAGGGTGAATGTGACCAGGAATCAATTACAGCGGTTACAACCGTACCAACCGTGAAGTCATTCTGACAGGTCAGTCTGCCACACTTCAGTGCGATTGAATCTTTTATCCCTGTCTTAGGCATTTACTACACTTGGCTCTTGAGAGCGGAGAGCTGATGTCATCAGCCACAGGACTGTGGGTCTGTCTGCCACTGAGAAGATTGTGTTACATAAAACAAATCAACAAACGTGGCCACAAAGCCTTTGTGATGGGGACAATAGGTATTAATAGAGCCAGAAACCACTGCCACGTTAAGGGCTGCATTATTAAACAGCCTGAAGCACGGGCCGCTGTGATGCTGGAAAGAATGAATGTATTTAAAATATTAAGAATGAGAAGTGAATTCCATATTTATAATGTATTGTCTATGCTATTATACTTTTGTAATTGTTCCTATTTTCACTGGCAATACTGTGTTGGTCACTTAATATTAACTCAAAGTTTAATGAGTGGGTAGATGACATGAAGAGGCCTGTGTTTAGCTGCATTGTAAACAGACGCACACTATTATCCTACATAAAGCTCCCGATCGATGTGAAGTTCAGGGGATTTTGTCCACCGAATGATAAGAACACACATTATTTTATTATTTTCACACACAGTATTTTGCAGCTTGCGCTGCAAGCCATGCTCGTTTTCTCTTGTCAGCTTTGTCATAGATTGCAAGGCATTATTGCATTATGTACTGTATGGGTGTATGTACAGCATATACTTTTTATCTTATAAGCAAGTAAATGCAAACATATGCGCCTATAACTAGCTGCTGAAAATTCAGCTTTGCCATCACAGGATTACATTACCTTTTAAAATACATGAAAACGGAAAACAGTTATTTTAAATTGTAATAATATTTCATAGTATTACTGTTTATACTGTATTGTTTATCAAATTAATGCAACTTTGTGTATAAAAATGTATAAAGTCAGGGTTCTTTTTAATTTAATTATGGGTTTATGTTCAGCACAGGGGCCCCCTGAGAGTTAAAGCCCCAGGGCCTCTGATTGTGAGAATAATCAGAAATGTTTCTTGAGCAGCAAATATAATGATTTCTGAAGGACCATGTGACACTGAAGATTGGAGTAATGCTGATGAAAATTCAGCTTTGTCATCACAGGAATATATTGCATTTTTAAATAAATTACAGTTCTTCTAAATTGTAACATTACCTCACAACATTAATATGTATTTTTGATCAAGTAAATGCAGCACAAGGGATTTGATCATAAAAAATAAAATAAAATAAAATCTTACCAAGCTCTTTTGAACAGTGGCGTATTTCAATGGTAACGGTAATTTGGCTATTTATTAACTTTAATCAAAAGTTGGTTACAACAGATACAAAAATCATGTCTTCACAGTAAAACACAAAAACCCCTATACAGGCTATATATATAAAAAAACTTTACTCTTAAAATACAAATTTTTGATGATTATTTATTCTTTTATCAGTTGAATACTTAAAGACATGAGATCAAGCATAAAAAAAAGACTTGAAATTTTCTTTATTTTTCTGCATCAGCTAACGGCAGTGGTATTTCATAGCAGAGGTGTGCTATAAAATGTTCAATAAAAATACAGTTAGAATTTCATTATGCCGTAAAGGTACCATAAGCCAGAAAAAGAGAACAAAGAGCTTAGTTTTTTTATTCTTCATGGAAAAGAAGTTAGATTAGAAGTCGAATGACACCTTAATTTTTTTGACAATAGAGGTTCTCAAGCAGGGGTGTCCTGTACACCAGTGTCGACGGCATATTAGTCACATTAGCCGAGGAAGAAAGTATTTTGAACCCTGTTGACCTGGAACATGTATGAAGTCAATAGGGTTCATTTTATTTTAATGATGGCTTTATGTTCTGAATGTGTGTGCTAGCAGCACAGGGGCCCCCTAAGAGTCGTAGCCCAATGGTTAGAGTCGGACTTGTAACACAGGTCGCGGGTTCGAGTCTCTGTACCGGCAGGGATTGTAGGTGGGGGGAGTGAATAACCAGCGCTCTCTTCCACCTTCAATACCACGACTGAGGTGAGACCCTTGAGCAAGGCACCGAACCCCCAACTGCTCCCTTGCCGCCGCATGGGTTAAATGCTTGGAAGGGTTAAATGCAGAGCACAAATTCCGAGTATGGGACACCATACTTGGCCACACTTCACTATTTCCTTTATCATAATTGTGGTACTCACCAAAATCCATTGAAAGCATGCTATTGTGCTGTTAGCCCACATAAAAAATGCTGACGCAGAAATATGAATTCCAACATTTAATTGAAGCGTGTAAAAACATGCTCTTCGTTAAAAAGGGATAGCCTGACACGCTCGGAACATCTGTAACGGCTCAAGCACAAGCTTTCAACCCAGCATGGAAAAAAAACAAAAAAAACAATGTTCAAGGTAAAATGAAGAAACCGAATAGTTCAAACTAAAAATCACAGAACTGCCATATGCTTAAATGAATAGTTTATAGAATTATTACAAATTCTGTGGTAATTTACTCCATATCATGCCATTTCAAACCTGATTGATTTCTCTAACAGAATACACTGGAAAATATATGAAATGTCTTCAAAACATTTGGTGTTCTACAGAAGAAACAGAGTCAGTTGGGTTTGGAGTGACATGTTTTCATTTTTGAACGAACTATCCCTTTAAATGCATCACTTGCAAACAACGCAACAAAAGACATTTTAAATTAAAAACATAAAGCACCTCATGAAGTTTTACCCACGAATACTGATCTACTCTTAGCACAGCTGTTTGGAAAGCATCCATATGTACAAAACAAAAGCCTGCATCATTCCACAAACATTCAACCAGATCGTAACACTGAAACATCAACCGCGTTCATTTTTCAGTTCAGTCACACAATTTTCTTTGGAATAATGCTGTTCAGTCATGACGTCAATTTGCAGGCTAATCCGGAAGACTTAATAATTCACTCTTAGGACTTTCTAATGGGTTGTAAGAGTAGCTGTTTTCAGTTTATGAGTAAAATATGGTCTGAGGTTTACTTAAACTTTCCTATGTTATATAAGAACAACAATGTTTGTCCGATTCTTCAGCAGCACATAAACTCACATCAACTTGGTAGTTGATATGTTTCAACTTGTGTTTTTAAAGCACGGCACCAGGTGAACTATGTCATTTATTTTGTACAATGTGAAAGTCTCTTCAAATATTAACACAAATCTTACTTTACTCCAATCCAAAACCGCTTTTCTGAATTCCCACTGGAAATTCCCTGGGGAATTTATGGACATGCTAATTCCCTTCTGGGTTTTAGGAATACAGACTGAATTAATTATTTGATTAGTTTTGTCATTGTTTCCTTCCATTCATGCAGTCACTTGAACTCTGCCGTTTTATCCTGTTTTCCTGACATATTCAAAAGGCATTAAAACTGAACCTGATCTCTCAAGTACAACAGGACCTATAATACAGATGCTTCTCGTTCAACCTTTTCTAATGTATTTGCAAAGCTAAGTTAAGATGCTAATAATGATACTATGTCAATAATTTACAGTCATTTTGTACTACCTCTGGAGGCAGTAGGCATTAAAATATGGCTACTTTTTAGCATAGAATAACTGTCAACAGACCGCTGAAGTGTTGAATATTAAAACGCATTAGTCTTCAATTATTTAACGGTCCATCGTCAATTTTCACACTGAAAAAAGAAACTATTTATTTGAAATGTATATAAAATAGCATTATGTAATTGCATTAAACAGTCTAAACATAATACAAAATAATAAACTTAATGCAAAGCATATTTGCCAGTCATACATAAATGAAACCGGTAAGATGCACTTTTTTTTATTTTTTATTATGGCATCAATTATTATTTTTGCATCTTTTTGATGTGATTTAAAAAAAAATCACAAATAATTCAAAATGCATTTATTCAGTTTCTTTAGAATCAGCACAAATCTCTTAATTTCAGAAACAATTCAATTTATTAATTTAAAACTAAAATATTGAAATATGGCTAGCTGTGGAACAAGCAATATTCAAGTAATTAATACATTTAAATATATAAACCTTGTTATTGTGTAAACACATTCAGTTTATTAGTACTATTACAGAAATCCTACCTGTTTTTGCATGACAGACAAATATGCCTCACATTAAGTTTATTTATATGTTCATGTGAACTGGGCAATCCAAATGAATGGAAATTTCATATGCAAGTCAAATACATAAATGTAAAATTTAAGTTTAAATAATTCAAAAATTTAAATGTTTATAATTTTGATCTCTTTCTTTTGCTCTGACTCTCTTTGATGTTCTGTTAATTTAAAACCACAAAACATTTCACAAAGAACATGGCAAGGTTATATTGAAAGTCAACAAACCTCTCATTATTATTATCCATCAATTGTGTAATAATACAGTCGCTGCCACGTTAAATCCCAACTTCAGCAATTGTCATTTGTAATAATCATGTTGCTCCTTTCTAATGCCTGGAAAATGCAGCACTGAATTTTTGCACTGCCATAACCAGCAGTTTTTTTTTTTTTTTTTTGTGCAAATCTCTTGGACCTACTCAGTCCTGGTAGCACTGCGGTTCCTCAGGGCCTGGGTGTGGTGGTGGACGAGAAGGGGGCGGGGCTCGTCCGGGCGGCACCGCCTGAGGGGGTGGAGGCAAGGTGCTGGGTGACGAGGGTGGTAGGAAGCTTGTTGGTGGCGGTGGTGTGGGTGGAGAAGGAGGCAGAGTCACATTGATATTCAGACAGGTAGGAGGAAGAGCTCTGGTTGGAGGTGGTGTGTAAGGAGGAGGGGTTATGGATGTTGGGGGCGGGGTTGATGGCAAAGGGGGCAGGGTGGAGGTTGGAGAGTGGGTGGAGCAGAGCGGGGTGGGCGGCAGGGTGCCCTGCGGGACAGGAGGGCATCGGCTATGGGGGAGGCTGTAGATGTGGCTCAAGGGGTTGTTGTAAAGTGGGTATCGAGGGGGCGGGCAGGATCTCAAACGGGTAAATTTCATACAGCGACCCTAGAGAGTCAAATTTAAAATTAATACATTTTATATAAGAAAACAAAAATAAAGTATTCAAGAAGTCATATTATACTTTTTATTGAGAGTAATTGGTAAAACAATGTTTTGGGATTTTTTTTTTCAGGACACAGAATTAAGCCATGTTTTCTGGGTGTGCCAAGTTTCTGAATACCTTAAAAGGTGTTGATGTGTAAATGTGACGTCATACACTGTTGTTCAAAAGTTTGAGGTCAGTAAGATTTTTTTTTTTCTAAAATGAAATGAATATTTCTATTCAGCAAGGATGCATTAAATTGATCAAGTGACAGTAAAGACATTTAACATGTTAAAAAGAGATCTATTTCAAACTTTCTACTTTATCACACAATCCTCAACAAAAAAAATTCACAGTTTCCACAAAAATATTTAACATTAATATTAAGAAGTGTTTCTTGAGCAGCAAATCAACATATTAGAATTTCTGAAGGCTCACGTGACACAAAAGACTGGAGTAATGATGCTGAAAATTCAGCTTTATTACAGGAATAAATTACATTTTAAGATGTATTAAAAAAGAAAACAGCTATTTTAAATTGGAATAGTATTTCACAAAATTACACAGTAAGAGTACACAATAAGATTCTTCAAAAACATCAACAAATTTTACCACAAACTTTTGAACGTTAGTGCATATTAATAGTTTCTGTTTTTTTATGTCAGGAACTTTAATTTCAAGGCATGTGTTTTGGGAAAATTATTAAGTATGTATATTTAGTATGTCAAACTCTGACTTTACAAGATTAAGGAAAATCTGATTTCTTATGACACCTTTAAGAGTTTCTACTTGTTTAAAATAATTTGTATTCCACAGTATGGCTTTGAATTATAACGTAGGCCTTCGTGAGATGAATTGAGTACAGTTTAGTGTTTTGTGTTATATAGTTCAGTGCAGTTTAATTTAGCTTTAAAGAGTCAACAGAAGCTCTTGTTTGCTTGTGAAGATCCAAAGCAGTCTCATTGCTATAATTTTAAAGGCCATCTGATTTCTGTCCAACTTTCTTTTTCTAGTTACCACAGCAGATCAGACACCCCAAAACTCCCCTCTGTGCATTCTTCTGAGGGAAAGGGGAGGGTGGTTAATGCTTTAAGCAGACTGCATTCCTTTAGGCAGGAGCATTAGCAGATTGGTCCTATTGGTCTGAAGCTGAGCCAGTGTCCTGAGTACCTTCACTCACTCTGCCTCTGTTTCTGACTGCACTTATTGCTAACAGCTGGCCTCCTTTCATCCTCAATATACCTCACAATGTTTTTCATGTGTTCCTCACAATCTGCCTGCAACGTTCTAACAAGAACAGATTCTGAAAGAACCCAGAGGACTGCTTTTTTTTGCCATTACCTTCTATTACCTTAAACAGACATTTTAGTAGTCCTATTTAACTTAAAAATATTGTCATTGAGGTAAGAAATAAGCACAGCTGAGTTTATATATTCGTGAATATCTATGCTGTATAAGGATAATGAAAAATAAATATGTTTGATATGAAGTTTATTTAATAAAGTATACACTACTGGTCAAACATTTGATGTTTTAATATGATTTAAAATGACTGTTTTCTATTCGAATATATTTTAAAATTGTATTCCTGTGATGGAATTTTCAGCAGAATTTTCATTCTAACCTGCTGATTTGTTGCTCAATTAATATGAATTTTTCTTGGTGCTAACTCCAAACTTCTTAGTGTGTCACGATTTCCACAAAAATGTTAAGCAACAATTGTTTTTAACATTGGTAAAGATAAGAAATGTTCTTTGAGCAGCAAATCAAAGCATATTAGAATGATTTCTGAAGGATCAAGTGACACTGAAGCCTGGAGTAATGATGCTGAAAATTCAGCTTTTCATCACAGGAATAAAATACATTTGAAAATATATTCAAATAGAAAATAGTTATTGTTAATTATGACAATATTTCACAATATTACAGTTTTACTGTATTTTTGTTTAAATAAATGCAGTCCTGGTGAGCATAAGAGACTTCTCGATCTTTATTATTCCAAACCTCTTACCTGTAGTGTGCATATGCCCCAAATTGACAGCATTGTTAATAATATGGAGCATCTGTGTTATGCATGACACTATTTATTACCTTCTCTCCCGGCTGAGGTCTCATCACAGACACGCGGTCATATCCTCTCCTAAGCCACACCCACAAGGCATCCAGTTTCCCCTGGAAGATCCAAACACTCAATCAGCGGCTCAAGGAGATCAACACTTCAGAGCACATTGGCGCGAAATTCAAGCTGCAAAACACTTCATCAACAATGCAAGCATCATTGTCAGGAGAATCTGTAATTGACTACACGGAGCAGTTCAGAGAGACAGAGCCCTAAGGTACTCATCTTTAGAATTTAATTTTATGCAGGTTGTTAAATGATGAGTTTCCAGTTTCCTGTCTGGATCAAAGAAACATAAGCTGGCAGAACAGTGTCAGTTCTTAAAATTGGAATTTAGTGGATCAGACATCTGACTCCAGTTCTTCACTGTGTATTTTCAATTCAATGAATATTAACGTTTCTCATTATTTGGGTGTAAAAATAACTACTTAAGGCATAGCAGACAGTATATTCATATAGTACCTGTGACTTTTCTCAGGTATTGAGTGCCACATAAAATGAAATCAATTATTAATTTATTCGAAAATAATAAAATATTATCAAGACATTTAAAGCTGTTTAACTGTTTTAAATTATTTAGTTTAATGTAACAATAAACAAAAAATTAACTAAAACCAATTTATGAGTATTAAATATAGATACATCTCCCGTGACATTTGCATTCATTGGTGGCCAAAGTGTGTCAAAGTTCATTGGTTAATTCCACACATGAAGTGTCCAGTGGCATTTTTCAAGTAGATAATGGAAAATCAACTGGAAATCAATTAAAATAATTGAAATTCTATGCATAATGTTTTTATTATTGTTACTTTTAACTACCATTTTAATCATTAATTAAATAAACTGCATATTTCTATTTATTTGACATTTTTTAATTAATACGTTGATTTTAAATAGTACTCCGAGCCACATAGTAATAACTAAATGAGGATTTCTGTATATTTTGTAGAAATTTCTTAGAGATGCTGGGATGGATTTCCATTTATTTCACACCTACATTAAACTTAACGGATTTAAACAGTTATATTTTCAGTAAACAAATGTGTCCAGTATGAAAAACAACATTGAAATATTTCAGTGTAGCTCAACAGAATATTAACTGTTGAAACCACCAATCACTCGCTGAGGTAAATAACTTTGTCCCTTAGAAGTTATTGGTAACATTTGCCACACACTGGCCTGGATAACATCTCACTTCATTTCTTGAAAAGTTGTTGGCTTAAATGGAGATTTTACTGAGAGTAAACATCTTGCTGAATCTGGGTCGAATACACACAGAACTTTCTATTTGTTTTTCTCAACCTGTATATGTGTTTAATTTCTGCCTCTCAGAGTGGACTGTCACCCAGCATAATCCAGAGGAAAGAAGGTGGAAGAGAAAGAGAAAAGGAGTTTGTTTTGTTAGGAAATGGACCAGCTCTGCAAAGCTCATCTCCCTTGGGGTCAGCTCAGTTCAGAGTCTGGTTTAAATTAACCCTCCCCTTCCATCTGACAGAGACATTACGAAACAATGCAAGAACCGCTTCCTGGACTGACTGAGGCCACCTCAACAGCACTTCTGAGCACGCCGCTTCTTCTGAGCTCCTTCCAGTCTTCCAATGAATAATCACGTCATTCGTTGTCCATCAGATAACCATACCGTAAGCATGACACCGTACTGGGTCTTCTATAGCTGCTGTGTAATGTGTTTTTGTGAGGACACACTGGCATATGAACATTTCCTGACTTTCTTTGTATTAATTCAAAACCTTTTACGACGCCATCCCTGGCCAAATTATACCAGCATGAATTTTCCTTCTGGTTCAGGCTGGTTAGAGCTGCTTTGCTTCTGGTCGCTGGTTTGCCAGCAATGCCATGCTGTTCACCAGTAAAACATGGTGAATTAAGAATTGAAAAATTCACTTTATTACAATTTATATTAGGAAAATAAAAGAGAAAAAAGTGTTAATTTGTACTTTTTTAGTGAATTAATTTAAGTCTAGTTGGTTAAGCTAGTTAAAAAGCCTCAAGGGGTCACCATCTAACCAACATCTAGGGGCTATAACAATACATCAAATGACTAATGATATGATTTCACAATGCAACACACACAAAAAAACTACATATTTCATATATCTATAATGTATATTAGAAGACTTTATTTAGAATGTTATAAAAAGACAAAATTGCCACAAAACTTTCATCAAATATAAGATATATAAGATAAGATCATTTTTAACAACTTTATTTTTTATATTCATTTTTAATATTTTTGGTATTTCTCTAATTTTTTCTGTATTTTTTCAACAACTAGAATGTCATTTTGTTTTGTATATCCTACACTGAAAAAAAAACTCAAAAAATTGCTTGTAAATTTTTTAAATATAGAAAGACTTAAAAAGTATACTCTTATTATACTCCAATAATCTTTGTTTTATTTACAACTTTGAAAAATTGACTATATTAAAACTGACCTAACTATATTACTGCACAAGCCAGTGAAGAGCTGACGATTAATAACCCCCCCCCCCCCCCCCCCTTCTTCTTCTCTGTTTATCGTTTTCTCCCTTTAATGGAGCTGATGAAAGGAACAGATGGCATGTAGTGGATCTGATGTCAGCTCCAGCGAGCCTGCTGTCATATCGTTTGCACCTTCTCATATCCGATGCCATTCGGCTGTCCCCCCCTTATTATTTATTGTTCTATATTATTTAAAAACCTAAAGTGTATTTTTTTTGTTGTGGATGTCCCAAATGGGATACAGAATTTGCAATATTCCAATTCAGTTTCAATTAAATGTTCATGTTAAATTTTAGTTGCATTTTTTTTTGGTTAAAAAATTTAACTAGTTGTGTAAAACAGACACACCAAATCATAATATAAATATATCAATTGCAGGCCCCTG
The DNA here is from genome assembly GCF_001515605.1 of Sinocyclocheilus anshuiensis. Lineage (NCBI taxonomy): Eukaryota > Metazoa > Chordata > Actinopteri > Cypriniformes > Cyprinidae > Sinocyclocheilus > Sinocyclocheilus anshuiensis. Next base: position 172,275 of record NW_015549598.1, on the reverse strand, counting down.
AATCTAATCAAATCGTAATGGTTTTATCTTGAGTTAGCCTATTGGTAAATAACGTATTGCTCGATAAGAGAATCGATGAAAGCACTGGCTGAAGCATAACAAACAATGCCCCCAAAATGCGTTTGAACATTTAAAATTAGGGCTGGGCAAAAAATATCGATTTCTCGATTTTAATCGAATCTTAAATCCCAAGAATCAATTAGTCTAGCCTGTTTTCAGTTAATGGATGGAACGTTAAAAGGCACTTCCCATCCAATATATTGCAATAAGCATTGTGCTTTGGTACTTTTAATATGAAACAAAGTCTCAGATTTCAAATTCTTTTCATTGTATTGCAGTATTCAAACAATAAATGCCGTTTTGGCGCTGTTTAACGTGGAGTGACAGATCGCTGTAGTGCCTCAGATCAAGAGACGCGGCAGCGCGAGGCGCACGTGAACTGATCATCTCCATATTAACACCAGATTCAGCACAAAATAAACATGACTAAACATCCGAAGGTAAGTTAAAACAAAGAGTACAACTTTACAATCCGTATCCTGTCTCATGTAATCGATATTGAATCGAATTGGTAATCGAATCGAATCGCAAGCTTGTGAATGAGAATCGAATCGTGAAATTTTTGTCAAAACCCAGCCCTATTTAAAATATCTAAATGTCATGCATTTGTTGTTTATATGCTTAAATGTGGTGAACTAAACATGTGGTTCCTCTTCTAGGCCCCCTGAAGATAAACTGATCTACCTTGATTGGTGAGTACCACTTCTGAGGGGAGATGGGTTTCCGCATGCCGTTGTTTAGGGTCCGTGTGGACGGAAACTCAAACTCTTGCTCTGGCATCTTCACCCGAGCATTCTTTGCCTTCTCCAGTTTGGCTCCTTCATCAGTGGATCCCTTATCTCCCCAGCGCACCTGGACACACACATACACATTCATAGTATCATTGCAGTGGACCGGAGCGAATGGAAGCTGTTCTTTTCTTTGCTAACACCCTTGCCTTACTTCCATCCTTTTAATGCCACCAACTCCTCTCCCACCGTAATACGAGGCGTCCACTGTTGGCCATTTCTTCTTTGGGTAGGCTTCATCCTCTTCATCCTTCAGAGCAAGACAGTCTTAAGTTAACATGAATTATTCATTGAGAAACCTTGTAGAGCGGGTCTTATTAATCCAGAATTGATTGGATTGCAATTCTATGCCAAGTTCCATTCGTTTTAAATTGTCACTAAAAAACATCTACAATAATATAATGAAATATTTACTATTGCTTACAAAAAAGGAGGATGGAAAAAGATGCTTTGGCTCATGCTAACCAGCCAAACTGACCCTGTTATTATTAGGCATTAGAGAGATGATTTGAAGTGTTTGGAAGAGCTGAATACATATGAATGCATCCTTTGTTTAATTTAATTATGCTCAAGGGTGCTCAAGAACGAAGTCATTATTTATTCTCATGAAAACAATAATTCTTTCCAAGCACGGACAGGAAATGATGTCAGTCTATACCTTCCAGTCATCTATCTGGATTTCATAGCTCGTAAGAAATCAGACAGAATCGGGTTTCCATATGTTCCCCCACAGTCTGACTGCAACAGTTTAAATGAGCTCGGGAGAAAGAACTTTCTTAGACGAACTTTTAGCATGAGCTTGACTTATTGATTTTTATTTTGAGTACTACCCTAGATATCTTCTGCAGAAACAGAAACAATATGAAGTCTGATGAGGATTCTTGCTAATGATCCAGCACTGTCTTTAAGGTTTAAAACAAGTGTTTAAATTTTAATGTTCAATTTATCAAAATACTACATTAATAACTAATTTAAATGCAGCTTTAAACTGCATTTTAATTCTGCTTCCATGTGTGAACTGTAATGACTTTATTGACGAATGGATAATAAGAAGCATCTTGCAAAAGGATAAAGGGAAAAAAAGATTTATAAAACTGCAGTTTGAATGTTGCATTTGAAAATTATTTATCAATTTATTGTTACATTTTAAAAAATTTTAAGCATGATTTAAGTTTAGGGTTGGTAAGATTTTATTAAATAGTTTTGAAAGGAGTCTCTTATGCTCATCAAGGCCACATTTATTTGATCAAAAATACAGTAAAAACTGTAATATTGTAAAGTATTATTACAATTTAAAATAATTGTTGTCTATTTTAATATATTTTAAAATAAATGTATTCCTGTGATGCGAAGCTGAATTTTCAGAATCATTTCTCCAGTCTTCAGTATGACATAAACCTTCAGAAATCATTCTAATATACTGATTTGATTCTCAAGAATTATTTATTATTATCAATGCTGAAAACAGTTGTGCTGGTTAATATTTTTGAATATGGAATATTTTTTAAATCATCATGACCCATCCCTAGTACTGTACAGCACAGTTGATCTTTCTGAAGTAAAGTTCAGATATACATTTTAATGCGATGAGCCCTGAGGGCAGTTTGTACTTCCACTGCAGACTGTTACCTCAGACACTGCAAGACCTGCTTTAAGCGTATGGAATTTCCTGTTTTGAAGGAGCAATCGGAGACTTGGATTGAGGAAGAGCTACTACGTGTCCAAGTTGAAATGTGCTATGGACAATTAAATTGTTCTCAAAAATTCATAAAGTTTGAGAGGCAGTACAAAAATTCCTCAGCAGTGGAACTGCTCTTTGTCTTTTCGTCTCCAGATGTTTACTTTTATCCTAGTCAAAAAAGGGTAAAAATCACTACAATTCGTCTACATTACAGGGTGGATTTTCGGATGAAATTCGAGATCTTAAATCACATAATTTTCTGACACTCTCTGTCTTTTGTCATTATCAGTTTGGCACCCGTGGCCACATCTATGAAAACCAAATGTTTGGAACAAATGTCAGTTGGCGTCTGCTCACAAGCAAAACCCTCTGAATAAAACTTGTTGAAGGAAAAAGGTTCCATGATGGTAACAAAAACACTGCTGATCCTACCAAGACACCAAGGCGTAGCATTGAAAATCTACATTAAATTTGAATTATTATTTGCTAGAAATCTACCTCTCCACTTCAGTTCCAGCTATTCAAAATGTGATTTGAGAGCTACGGCAGAGGGGAAGATTTTCATAGAATAACGACTATATAGGTCTGTTTCAAAAGGTTATCGTACGGCTACAAATGACTTAGAATGTAGTGTACAAGTCATATGGACTATGTATTATTTTTACTGTGCTTTTTAAATCATATTTAGAGCTTAATAGCTCCAGGTAGTGCTGGGCGGTATACCGGTTCATACTGAATACCGGTGTTTATTTTTGTTATGATATGAATTTTTAAAATACCACAATACATATGAAGTATGTCGCTTAAACAACATTCGGAACGCGACACTGTTTGAAAGGGGTCCCTTTTCACTGTTGCACTGTGGTGAGGGAACAGCTGTATGTGTTACTAAGCGTGAAAGTTCCGAAACTGAAGCTGTAGAACCAATAGAACGTGATGACACAGAAGAACTCATCCACAATATTCACATTGACCGCCACAAATATCCACCGCCCCCTGCCATCAGCTCCCGCGTCTCACACACACGAGCGCGACTTTAGCACTAGATTTAGCAACTTTCATGTATTAAAAGGGGTCGTGTTTGGTCACTATTTAGTGTGGTATTTTTTGACAATATTCACTCATCATGACAGTAAAATAGGGCATTCTAAGTCAATATACTGCAGTATTTCCTCTCTCAATCAGTAGAAAATATGGTTAACACCTGGTCATACATGAAAAAAAAAATGCCGTCATGTACCGTGAAACTGGTATAATTTTGAAAAATACCGTGATATAAATTTTTGGTCATACCGCCCAGCACTAGCTCCAGGTACTATCAATTTTACATGTATACAGATATAACAACCTGGACATTTTGCTAACTATCTCCTTTTTGTGTTCCACAGAAGCATGAGAATTACATGGGTTCATAACGACATGAAGGTGAGTAAATGATGACACAATTTTCATCTTTAGATGCGTTATTCCTTTAAAGTTACTAAGTTACTTAACGTTCAGGTCCGAAGATGGACATACAATCAGATTTTTTCCAACTTCTGGCTGTGATATGTGATCTTGAAGCAGTTCAGGACTCAGTATACATGGAAGAAAGACCAAACAAATGATCTCTTACCGAACTGTAGTCCATGACTGGTGGCGGCGGCTCATGGACGATCTGTTGAGATAAGAATGAAAATAAATTGTCTTAACACTAAAATGTTTGAAACCTTTATATATAATGCATTATAGAAGTATTTTACGGCATTAATTATGCCTGGTAATGCACTGTATAATGCATTGTATGATCTCATGAATAACTGTAAGCAGTTATAATATACATCACATTATAATACTTATCTATTATTACACCTTTAGATACTATAATGCATTAAAAAATATGACAAAACCAATCTGCAACCAAGGAATATGCAAATATTAGAATGCATTTTAATTTCAGTTGCAATTATTTGTGAAAAGAAGTACATTATAAATGCCTTTATTTTTTGACGTTATAGCCCTTCATGTCACAGGTATCGTTTTTGAAGGAATGGAAATCAGATTTTAATACAAATGCTATTTATTCCATCTCACTTCTTAGCAAGACTTTTTCCATGGCTCAGAATTTCATTTTGATTTGCACTTCAGAAAAGACATCACTGGGCACAAAAACTGCTTGAAAACCACTTTTCAGCACTGTAATAACTGGATTTTGGGCTCTGGTTGGGGTAACTTCTGAAAAAGAAAGCTGAGATGAGGGGCTCCAGTGCGAGACTTACCACTGTGCAACAGAGGGGCCAAAACCACCAGAGTGTCGCCATAGTGATCAGCAGCAGCAGTATCAGCAGTGCTATGGCCAAGAACGTTCCGTCGGTCTGATGGACAGAGCAGAAACACACATCCAGTGGAGGTTTATGGTCCAAAGGAAATAAACATTGAATAATCTTCCTCATGCCACACTCAAACCCTTCTGGATGGGGGTCCACTTAAAAATTTGCGGTGTAATGTAGTTTAGAGAGAGAATATTAATAGGAGTTGCTGCAAGCTTTTTAAAACACTATCTTGATCTTAGTGTGAGTGACTATGCCAGGAACCCCTTAAAAAGGA
>NW_015549598.1:165686-166218 GCF_001515605.1 Sinocyclocheilus anshuiensis | reverse complement strand
TGCCGGGAACCCCTTAAAAAAGAATCCCTTTTTTTTTTTTTTTTTTTACCTTATGTGAAGTCAAATATAGTATCTCATGAAACCTGTAAAATGCATCTTTCAGAGTCATATTTCACCCCAAAATAAAAGGAAAGAAATAAACATCTATATTTAGCTTGAAATTAAAATGAAGCCTATTTTAAGACCTTTAAGATTTGTTGCACTGACATCATTTATATAATTATTTTCATAATAGTAATTTATACTGTTATGCAAAAAAGTAATAATAAATATTTTAATTGTAAATTTTGTATATCATGCCTTCATGCTCATTTAAAAATCACTGTTTTATTGAATATTTTAATAAATATATTCGTGCTGTCAAACGATTAATCATGATTAATCGCATACAAAATAAAAGTTTTTGTTTGCATTATATATGTGTGTTCTGTGTATATTTATTATGTATATATAAATACGCACACATACAGTGTATATTTTTAACATTTACATGCATATATTTATATTCATATAATTTATATTATAAATAAAT
>NW_015549598.1:150411-165532 GCF_001515605.1 Sinocyclocheilus anshuiensis | reverse complement strand
TTTATATATACATAATAAATATACACAGTACACACACATATATTATGTAAGCAAAAATGTTTATTTTGGATCCGATTAATCGCGATTAATTGTTGCCCAGCACTAGTTTTTAATTCACTGATTTAAAAATAATTATATTGTTCATTTTGTAGCTCGTGTAACAGTGGGAGTGGGCTTGGCACTGCTGCCCTGCAGGGTTACTGTACTCACACAGCTGACAGTCGTGATGGTCACAGAACTGGAGATAAAACTCAGGCCGTTGTTCATACTGACATGGAGGGAGGCAGTCCTATGAACGAAAAAGAGACAGACAAAACTGGCTGACTGACTGATTTTATTTCAAATTCTCAAAAGAATGATCCACAACAAGAATTTTTTGTTCAGTCAGGAAATATCTTGTCTATTATATCTTTCAGTACAGTTTAACACATTTTACCATATTCTTCATACCCATTCTGCAGATTTTCCAGCTGAATACAAAAAAGTGTTCCAATTGTGCTAAATTACATATAAAATACACTACCGTTTATTAGCCTGTGTTTGGTACGATTTTTTTTAAGTTATTGAGATGTTCACCAAGGTTACATTTATTTGATCAAAATATAGTACAGTACAATGCAGTAGAAACAATAATACTGTGAAATTACAATTACAAATTACAATTTAATAACTTTTCTATTGTAATATAATTTAGTGTAATTTATTCCTTCAGTCTGCAGTGTCACATGATCCTTCAGAAATCATTCTAATAGGCTGATTTGCTGCTTAAGAAAAATGCAAATAAGAACAATTATTATTTGCATACTTTTATATAATGTGTACTGTCCTGTGAAATCGAAAAAAATTAAGTATAACATAAATTTAAAATATGTGCACCAGTACAATAGAATGAAGTATGATGGGTTATGCAGGGACTTCTGGGAACATCCTTTTACTGTTTCCACTGTACAGTAAAAAGTGACTACATGTAATTATATTGCTTAAATTGATATTTTCTATTAATTTATTTTTTTTGCATTATTTTTACAGGAAAGTTACATAGTCAGTGAATTTACAAAGTTACATTTAGTTTGAAATTATGACCATTTAAAACAATTATGACAATTTACAATGCTTCACAAGCAGTTTAAATTGAAAGTGCTAAAGTGCATGGGAGAAGAGTTACTTTCATAGAGTTACTTTGAGAGAGCTGGGCGTCATTCTGTCCTATTTTTTAATTTGGTCTTGGCTTGTGTGTTTCTCTTTCCATTCTAGCTTTATTTGCTTCAGTTGAAGAGAAAGTTTCCAGCAACACTTACGTTCCCTCCTCCTTCAGTACAGGCGCTGGGCAGAGCAGGCATGTGTCTTCAACTACCAGAGGCCTCTTCACTGGGGAATAACAACACACAGAAAAAGCAGCAGCTTGGTGAATGTCCTCAGTTATTCGGTTTCATTTTACAAGGTGTTTGTGGATAATTTAACAGCAGCTCATCCTATAGGCCAGTCTGAACCACCCTTACAAAATAGTTTCACCATGCCATTTAAAAGTTTGGAGTCAGTAAATGAAAAAATAAATAAATAAAACACTTTTCACCAAAGACAAAATAAATTGATCCGTAAAGACATTTATGATGTTACAAAATATTTATTTTTCAAATAAATGCTATTCTTTTGAGCTTTCTATTTATCAGAGTCTTGAATGTATCAATGTCCACAAAAAAATATTAAGCATCACAACTGTTTTCAACATTGATAAGCATACTAATAATAAATGTTTCTTGAGCATCAAATCAACATATTAGAATGATTTCTGAGGGACCATGTGACACTGAAGACTAGAGTAATGATGCTGAAAATTCAGCTTTACCATCACAGGAATAAATTACATTTTAAAATATAGTAAAATAGAAAACAGTTATTTTAAGTTGTAATAACATCTTACAATATTATTAATTTATAATAATTATAATATTATTATAAAACATTACATTAAAAAAAATCTTACCAACCCCAAACATATGAACTGCAGTGTAGAGTCCACCAAAAATAACACAGCATGCAACATTTATTGTTGTTCGTAATGAACTAATCAATAATAAACCAGATTTTATATTTTGGAGAATAATGCGAGTAGTTCTTTTCAAAGGAATAGGTCACCCAAAAATGAAAATTTGCTTAAAATTTACTCACTCTTAGGTCATCAAAGATGTAGATGAGTCTCTTCATCAGAACAGATTTGGAGAAATGTAGCATTCCATCACTTGCTCACCAATGGATCCTCTGCAGTGAATGGATGCCGTCAGAATGAGAGTCCAAACAGCTGATAAAAACATCACAATAATTCACAAGTAATCTATGCTACTCCAGTCCATCAATTAATGTCTTGTGAAATGAAAAGCTGTGTGTTTGTAAAAAACAAATTTATCTTTAAGACGTTTTAGCTTTAAACCTTCATTTCTGTCCAAAATATGAGTCCATAATCCATACTGACACATCCTCCAGTGAAAAAGTCCATCCCCTGTTGTCCTCTCACATCAAAATCCACTGACATATTTGTTTAGACCTGATTTGGACTGTTTCACTTTTAGACAGTGTTTGATCTGTGCATATTTCTCTCCTGATTCTTTTTCAGTGAGAATGCAATATTATGGATGAAGGGCTCATATTTTAGCCAGGAGCAATGGTCTAAACTTAAAATGGTCATAATGATGGATTTGTTTCTTACAAACAAGCAGTTTTTCTCTTCACAAGACATTAATTGATGGACTGGAGTAGTGTAGATTACTTATGCATTATTGTGATGTTTTTAATCAACTGTTTGGACTCTCATTCTGACGGCACCCATTCACTGCAGAGGATCCATTGTATTTCTCCAAATGTGTTTTGATGAAGAAACAAACTCATTTACACCTTGTAAGGCTTGAGAGTAGGGCTGGGTATCGTCCAAAAATGTTAGATTTTCGATATCGATACAGATACCGGTCCGATACCTTGACTTCGATACCATTTCCTGAATAATGCTTCTTTGATACCAGTTTTATGAAATCTGTTTCAACAAGATTACATTACACATTACCTAAAAAAAAGGTTTTTATAGCTTGTTGACAGACTCAAAGACTCTTGATCTCCTGAGCCACTGCACAAAGGAGCATAAAAAAAGCACAAAGGAACAAATTGTAACCAACACAATAAATCAGACAGTGCCAATAGTTTTTAAAAAGTTCAAATAGTTTTCAGTTTCCACATCTTTTAGTACCGCTGGAGCTTTAGAGAGCAGATTGCTCCGTAAGCTTTTGAATCGCTCTCGCAGTACTTTGATGTCAAACACCGATTGATCTGCGCAGTGCCTCATGAAGCCGAACACAGCTAGTGTTTTTCCTTGATTAACCCCTTAGGTATCGAAATTTGGTACCGAACGACAAGATATTTTTCAATACTCAATGGTATTTTTTGATACTCGATGGTTGATACCCTGCCCTACTTGAGAGTAAGTAAATTTTGGCAACTTTTCATTTTTGGGTGAACTATTCCTTTAATGCATAACTCAATGCCATGATTCTAGAGTGTTCTGGGTGATTGCCAGGGTGTTACTATATGGTTCTTAGACTGTTTTGGGTGGTTGCTAGGTGGTTACTTACTGGCTCAAGTCAAGAGAGTCCACCCTCAAGTCTCAATGATATTTTGTTCTGCAGATATGACTCAAGTCCCTCTTGTATTATAAATCTATGGGGTGTTGTTGATAATTTTCTTATAAAATTACACCTCTTCCAAATAAGCCGCATGATTTGAGCTATTATTCATGCTTGTAGCACAGTTCAAGAAAAGTTATGCGCAGAAGTTTGAAAAGCCACTATGTATAAGTAATAGTGATGCTTGCCTTCGCAATAACCACTAATAATTATTTTCAGAAGAAAAACACAGAAACTGTATTGCATATCTTTACCATTTTGGTTCAGCCTAAAACTAAAGGGCAGAATTTTTATTCTCTTGTCATTTTTCCCACATGAAAAATGAGAAACTGGAAAATGTTTGACTCCTAAGTCTATTTATCCTGGCCTAGACCCGTGCGCACACATACTGGTGAGATGGGCTTTGCATTCCCCCGTGCCATCTGATATTCTTTAAGTAAAACAGCAGCTGTGAGAGAAGGATAGATGCTCAGAGCTCAGAAATTATTAGGACATCAGCACCGCAGCAGACCAATTTCTAACCATTTGCTTCCAAGATAAATCCAGCATTCCAAGCGCTGTGCGTTGAGCCATTTTATTTGTTACCCAATATAACAGTTATGCAAGAGTTGTACGATGGAGAGTATAATTTGGCGCTATAACCTAAAAGAATTGAAATTGTTCGCCTAAATGTGAAAAAGAGCTTTGAAGGTACTTTTCATTACATTGGATTAACTCTGCACTTGCTTATCAAACTGATACATATACAAACCAACTAAAAACCTCTAATATGTTTAACAAAAAGTCCTGGTAATATTTTCCATGGTGTGTTTTTAATGCTGTGTGGATGTGTGTTTGTGCACATGTGGTTTGTGTTGAAGTCAAGTCTTGTGATTTACAAGTGCTGCGGTCAACCTTTTTCGGGCGGCATGCTAGCTCACGTCCCATTGTAGAAAACACGACAGCCGTACTGACATTTGGATTCAATTGGTTTCCTTACCATTACAAAAGACAAAAATAAAGCTGTCTGCACTGCCACATGAGCGACGACATTGCTACATTTGCCAGTGAGTTTAGCCTGGCCTGGACTCATCAAATAAAAGTTTCTGTGATTTAACAACTATCACTCTTGTTCCTTATCAATTGAGGAGATCACTGTTGGTTAGCAGCTAATGCTAACACAGGTTAAACCTTTAATAACTCAGCAGCTGGCAGTGTAAGGAACAGGAATGGTTCTGTGCTGTTTTCACTTACTCACGGTGAGGGTGTTGTTGATACGGAAGCTGCAAAGGATTCTGTTCACATCGCGGGCATGAAGGAATCCGTTCCCTCGAACTACCACCTCAAAGGATTCTGGGATACAGGAAAGACATTGTGTTTGATGTTAAATACATGTTGTGTCCTGATTTAAAAAAAAAAAAAAAAAAAAAATCAGGGCTCAATGGTAAGGATTTTTTTCTACTGGCCCAGTTGGGCCAATGGTTCAAATTTTTATTTGCCGCGCCAACGTTTTCATTGGCCCTGCCACAAAAAAACAAAAAAACAAATAGTTGTTATTGTTTTTGACCCATGTTATCTTGTATTCTAATGAATAAGCTTATATGATATCAAAATTTTAAATACCGGTTAAATTTTACAATTCTCAATTCCAATTTCAATACCACAGCAAAAACTACTAGCCTTACAAATATAAAGTTCAAACATTATTAAAGACAAGTGAACAGTCTGTAAATAAGAACAAATGAAAAAAATCACAAGCAATACCACAAATAAATAAACAGAACAAAGATACAAATTAAACAGTGCTTTTGGTTTTTAGGTTTGTAGGTGTTCAGGTACAGAAATTAATAATCAAATGTAAAATAACATTGCATACTCTTCACTGTATAAATTAAATATAGATTAAAGTTATTCAGTCAAGTGCAGTAAGTGATTTTTTTTTTAACATTATTATTAAGGACACCGAGAGCAGTTTGTAAATTAGGCACGGTCACTTTAAGAGAAAATGCATGGATCAAATATAATGATAAACATCCAGTTTATTTCCAGTGACAGATCCGGCGACTGTCTCGAACGTCTTTCACGCTGGTCCCGGGCCATCGTGCAGTCCTTATTGTTGAGTCCTGAATTTGCAATCCTATATGACCATTCAGACTGAAATGCACTTCCAAAAATCCCATTTTAACATTTTAGGTTTGTATCGGTTTTGTAAAATTCAGATTTCATGTGGTGTTTTGCGGTTGCATATGACAAAAAAAAGTTTTGATTGTTGCCTGTCTGAACTAGGTCTTTGCTTCAGGCCTGATGTCTGTTTACCTCCTGCACAAATACTTGAGGGCTCCACAGCGAGGATCTCTATACAGGATCTCTTCAGGATCTGAGGCAAGAAAAGACGAATGCATTTGTATTTGAATGTTCTAAGCAAATCATAGATGTCCTTTTTTTTTTTAAAAGGAGCATGTCATTGCTCCTTTGATACATCAATAAAATCATCAATAGAAAGAAATGAGAGTAGCTGTAACTGAGTTAAATGTCATTCCATCCACTCACCGAATCAATGACCCCTTGCAGGGCTTCAAAGCCATCATTAACAGGAAAGACGTGATCTTTGCTGTCAGCTATTGTTGCCAGCTGCGACCGAATTAGAAATCATGAAAAATGCTTCTGTAATTCTTTTGTTCTTACATTGTATTTCAATTACTGAAAGATCAAGATTGTGGTGACCTGCTCACAATGAATAGACAAATCATTCTGACCTGTATGCAGAGGCCACCTCACCTGGGTTTCATTAAAGTCTTTCACTCCAACACAGTACACGGAAGCTCCCAGCTGACGTGAACGACCAGCCTGCCATTTGAACACATTAAAGAAAGGGATCAGAACAATTTATTGAGTTGCAAATATTCGGTCATTAGAGTCAGCTCATGTGAAATATCAGACTATGCAAATATGATCTAGATAATAAAGGAGCCACAGTCTGAGAGAAAGAAGGCCCAAGGTTCAGTTTATTTTATAAATAGCTGCTGACTTTGCGGGTAAAGTCACAGCTAAAGATTGTTGGTTTGAAGTACATTTTTTCATGCTCGGGGAGAAAGAATAGGACAATATGTCAGTTCTGTAAAAATATCCAAGGTCTAAGGTCTCACCTCTCTGGCTGCCAAGTCAAATTCATTCTCGCGCAATTCTCCATCTGTCAGAGCAATGATGACACTCGCTGTGCGGTATCCTAACAGCAAAAAGAGAGAAACTAATAGTCACAGAACCTCTGAAAACTGTACAGAGCATGAATAATTCAACGACTTTCAGGGTTGGCGATTTATTTATTTATTTAAGAATTGCTGTCTGTAATTTCTTGGAGTAGGCTAAGACTGAAGTGACATGATCGGAGCTGCTTTTATCGTTTACCATTTACATGCGAATGCCCGCGTTAACATGCAAATCCCCATGTTAACAAACTTTCAAGACTTTAAAACTTTCACGTTCATAACTGACCAACTTCTAAAAAGAAGTTTATAGTTGTCTTTGTAAAGGAATATGTAGCGTTGGAGCCGCTGCTGTGACGCTGTACCAGGGCCGTCCTTAGGGGGGTGCAACTGGTGCGCTTGATGGGGCCCCGCGGACCGAGAGGGACCCCCTCCCTATCTCGCACCGGGCCCCACATCAGCTAAGGACGGCCCTGCACTGTACTAACGTTTCCAGTGTGAATACTCTCGGAAGTCTGCAGCTGCAGTGACGATGTAGTTACGTTGACGCGAAGCTCAAGCTGTCAAGTGGTGTGAAACAGGCGTAATCATTCTTTGAGGTTCGTTTCGAGTCTCACGCAGTTAGCTAACCGTCATCTGTCATTAACATGTTTTAAACTTTCTTTGTGATATCCAACATATAATATAATATAATATAATATAATATAATAAAGACAGTAGCCAACTTATGTTTTGTCGATAAATGACTAAAATTGCGGTCACAATGGTGAAATTTCACGGACCACAAAAAGGTCCATTGAGTATTGTCAAGAGTGTAGAAATGTATGAAGCACAGCTTGCACAGAAGTCGCTTTCAAACCATGCCACAATCAGTTTTCAGAACCTAAAATTTGCGTGTGGAATTTGGAAACACCCACGAAGTTCCCTCTTGCGTCGAGTTTTATTGAAATTGCTGTAAGGCTATATTTCGTAAATATGACCACATCTTAATTTAACTTTTGAAGTTGTTGTAGCTCTGTTGAAAAGTATATATAGTAGACTATACTTTAAAAATCAATCAATCTAAAGATTTAAAATGTCTGGTCAATATCATCTGTCACCTCAGAAGCCATCTAAATGTGATAACGTACCGTCACCTGTTCCGTAGTATATCTGCTCGCTTGCCTAAAAAACACATAAATATTTGTTTCAATGAACAGTGCTTTTGTTCATATGTACTTTATTGGAAGCAGTGGTGACAAAAAACCTCTTACCCTCTGAAAACCTTTGTGCATGAAGGTATCTCCACCTGGTAAGACTCGCTGAAGTTCCTCCAGCCCAGCACGAATCTGATCCCTGAACATTCAATTTTTGCCTTTTGACATTTTGTACTGCTTTTTGTTTAAATAATTAATAAAACATAGTTAAGAAGACAGTTAAAAATTAATGTAATTAACTCTTTTATTTTTATTTGGACCAGCTAAGCCAAAACCAAAACAGCGGTCACCAGCATTAAGCTTGGACCAGCATGGGAATGAGTGCTCCCTGCTCTTCTGGATTTGTTTGATAAACACAAGATACAAATAAAACTGACAGCAGGTACAAAGAAATTAAAGTAATCGAAAGATTTTCAGTCAGAGTTGTTGATAGTATGAAATCACAGTATGTGCTCTGAACTCTTGCCTGTCTTCTGTCAGTTTCATCAAGATCCTTCCCTCCGTTGAAAAGACTATGAAGGACATACGGAGCTGGGGGCTGAAGACAGAGCATAATAGGTAAGATTTTCTTTTTTTATTTATAGACCATTCATGCTATTCATGCTGCTGTTGCCCCCAAGCTGACATTAATTGGGCCTAATAGGATTTCCATTATAGCTATTTTTGCTATACAAGCTGTCATGTCCTTAGCATTTAAATTGGCTTTGCAGCCTTATAATTATATTTTATGATATTGTTCGGACAGTGGCTGGCAACTAAAAATTGTTTACTGCAGTGAAGTTTTTTTTTTTTTTGACAATTTCATTTCAACCACAACAGAACAACTTCCTAAAACTTTGTTACATACCTGAATTTTTAAATAGATTATAATAATGACAGTAAACTGATTGCACCTGATGAACTTGTGTGCAAGGTGATCAACAAAGTAGTAGATCTCATTCCAGTGGTGCTGTACACTTCCAGACCTGAAAATGAAGACGGGTTATGTCAAAGACAATACAGATTTTACGCATTGAGGAATTCAGTATTAGGATCACACAAAATAACCGTGCAGTCATCCACAATTTTTTTTCATACAGTGAAAAAAATAAGCGACACTAAAAATGTATACATTTAATTTCATTAGGTAAAATATCAACTAAATGGAAACAAATACTGCAGGAGCTTTTTTTCACACCTAACTTTTCTTCATATTTGCTTAGTGAGTGTTTTGGTGATTTTATTGGACATACTATATTGGACAAAGTAAAGGTTAGTTCCTCTTGTTTAGTGTTGTTTATTATTTAAAACAAATGTTTTTTTTTCCTGAAATGTTTTGCTTATTTTGCTTATAAAGTGTTTTATCTATTTTTTTTATTTTTTTGCCAAATGTCACTTAGTTTGATATTTTGACATCTAATCCATTGACATTCATTAAGTATTGCTTAAGAGTCCAAATACTTTCTTAGGCCACTCTAAAAGAAATCAACAACCTTGAAGCATAGAAAGTTATGGAATTAACACATATAATGGATTTTGCACCGTTTTTCAGTGCAAGAGGTCATGCCGGTGAATCTTAAAGTTATGATTTGGTTAAAAACACCTTGTGCCGCATTGACACATTGGGAAAGAGCATCACAAGACATCACAGGTCTATGTGACATCTCAGAGGAAATAAGGCCTGCATCAGCTGTCTAACACCAGAAGGTGTGACATTTATGACTGCAGTCTGAGACGTTACATCATCTGCCACAGTAATGCATCGACCCTAGTTTTGAGGGGGAAAAAAACTCTTCTGAAAAAAAAAAACAATTTTCTTTTTTTAGAATTTCACATGATGGCTTATATCCACATAAGGATTAAGCTGCTCATATGTTGTGGTGGTGGTTTTTCACTGAAATTACACCCTCCTGACATCCTATTTAAGGATTATCTCAAGATTCATTACAGATTTACATGGCAGTATGTCCTTGTCCACGACAGTCTTAAAAAGTAGCTTCTGACAGAGAATGATATCTGAGCAGCTAGTCACTAACTCTGTTAAGTAGGCTTCTTTAATGGCTCAGCTTGTGTAATAGTTCATCTGGCCGGGCAATTGCGGTGGAGACGAATCAAAAAAGAATGCTAAGCTTACGTAAGCAACATCGAAACCATCCAAAGTCAGTATAAGCTTTTCTCCGTGCACATCCACCCCCACAAACACACCAGTGCTGCTAATTCAGTCTTTATAAATTCAACAGATGGTGATGCACATTATTTTTAGAATGTGGACAGTCTATTAATTCTATTGCTGTTCTTTTTTTAATTTTTAATTTTTTTATTTTTATGTAGATATGGACAAGACCAGACCACCTTGCAGCATATCAACATTGTGCCTGTACTCTGCACTGTTCCAACAGGAAACTGAAACTTGCATTGTTAGTTAATTCTTCACTATGACCTACAATCATCACTGAAAAGACTTTACCATAGTCTGGGCCGTTGTCCTACACAGCGAAGGCATTGTTTTAATCCGCCACCAAAGAGAAATCCAAAGATTTGCATGCATATTAAATTTGATTAATGTACTCTAAATTCATCAAAGGGTTTGCACTGTTCACATGTCTAGAGTTTATCTTTGTTTTTAAATGAAGAATATTACTGGCATTACTAAACAATGGCATACATTCTCCACTTCTCTCTCCCTCCCCCCAGTCTCTTTCTCATTCCCATTTCATTTGTGTTCAGATACGAACTCTGCTTCAAAACAGCTCTGAGGCTTTGGAACATCTGGCCCTGCTGGTGAAAAGGTTCAGCACATGAGAAATCCAAACACCCTTGAATGCTATACTCAGATACCCTCACCTTCACCTCATGACACCCACATCAAAATGCTAGGCGTTTCTATGGAATAATGACCCTAAAATTATTTCAGACTGTTGCATTTGTTCTTGAACTGAATATATTAAATATACTAAGCAACCAAACCCAGGGCAAACCATCATTTAATAGAGCTAGACAAAGTAAAATAATAATTTAAACCCAAAATATCCCACAACCATAGTGTAATCTGAAAGAACTCTCATAGTGTATTTTTCAACACCCTTAAAAGATGACTTTAGTGTGCAGGTTTTCTTTTTGTCTTTGCCAAGCTCTTTCTGTTTTCTGGAGGTGGGCTGTTATCCTCATAGTTACTATTTTATGGTAAATGGTTACATATGCATCCACATAGCAATTAAAAAATGCAAAAGAAGAGCTAGTGCTGCAGCACAGTTCTGTGTTTGAGGATTTTGGCTGCGTAAGTGGAGCTTGTATAATTTAGTATAAGTGTACACTTAAGTATAAGTGACAGATGAGATGACCATGTGTATATGTTTTCATGGTTTCTCACAAAACTGCCTAGGTGATACAGGAGCTGACCCTCTGAGACACCTAAGATATGCTGCAGAGAATAGAAATGTTAGGTAAATTATACATTTCAAAGACCTTCAGATTGCAGATGGATTATGCCAGATATATGGGCACATTCAAACCTCATGTTTCACACATGATTGGCAGCAGCAAGAGCATGAGAGACTGTAATGATGCTCCATGCTGCCTGATGTGTCTCTTTGGAGACCTACAGTAATAGCTATGAATGCCTGCTTGACTTTTGGTCATCTAACCAGCAACAGATTCTCAGGTGTCATTTCTTAAGACACTCACAAAGCTTATGGTAATTAAAAAACAAAACAAAAAAAAAACTCACTTGTCCAGCACAAAGTAAAGGTCAAACCCTCCATAGCATGAGGACCCAGCCTCCCAGCGTTCATAGCTTTGTCCAGCACAGTGGCTGAGCCTCAGGATAAGGATCACAAACAAGCCTATAAGCAGCCTTTCACCTCCACGCCAGTCCATGGACATTATTCCAGTCTGGTAATTGCAACCTTCCAAAAGTCAATGGCAATTCCCAGCAAAGCCTCAAACCAAAACATCCAACTTCGGTGGAGATGATTTCCTCTGCAGCCTCTGTAGTCTCTGATCCATCCAGGTTGGAGCAGGTCTGGTCTCAGTGCATGTCTGTGGCGGAGTCCCAGAGCTCCAGTCAGACTGGCCTGAATCACTCCCTCACAAAAGACACACGCTCAAATAGCTCTAATGCAGCTGTGCTGTTGCCACAGATGTGTTTCAGGCTTCTAGAAATGCTGGCCCTCAACGTGCCCTTGAGGCATATGTTGAACGTGATTTGAGTCGCGTGAAAAACTTGAAAACTTCATAAAATAATTTTATTCTGTCTGGTGTTGTCTGGATCTCTGTGAAAATGGGAATTTATCTTGAATAGGAAGGGGGAGTGACATGGATACTTTTTGGAAAAACGTTGAGAACAGTTTTACACTGACTCTCTCTCTCTCTCTCTCTCTCTCTCTTTCTCTCTCTCTTCAGTCTCTTTTTTGCTCTCTCCTCTTTTCCCAAATGGGCTTTTTGTTGAGGGTATTGTTCTTATCTACTGCCACAGTGTGGTGACTTTTATAAATTCATTGGTGGCAAAGAATTGTTTATTCCTGTAATCATTGTTTGTTTTCTTGCAAGAAGAAAATTTATACAAATTATTTTAATTTAAATAATTATTGTTTATTAAAAATATATA
This sequence comes from Sinocyclocheilus anshuiensis, assembly GCF_001515605.1. Lineage (NCBI taxonomy): Eukaryota > Metazoa > Chordata > Actinopteri > Cypriniformes > Cyprinidae > Sinocyclocheilus > Sinocyclocheilus anshuiensis. The sequence goes on along the minus strand of NW_015549598.1, from coordinate 152,901 downwards.
TAAAAAATGCAATAAACATAAATTAAGAAATAAATTAAGAATCCTGAATTAATTATTCTTATGAACCAGTTCTTTTCAATCAATCAAAAACATGTTACTTGCGTAACCCATGTTCCCTGAATAGTGAACGAGCCGCTGTGTAGCAATGACGCAATGGGAGCGGTGCTGAATGTCTGAAAATGGGAATGGGAATGATAAACCACACACGCCAAGCTAAGCACTGCTGCATCTGGCCTAAAGAGTGGGAACCAAACTAAACTCAGATGACTGAGTTCATGTACAAAGGGCCTGGGAACCAGGAGCCGCATCCAAATCCAGGTTGTAAAACCTGATAAAAGTGTGCGGGGAGGACCACCCTGCCACAACACAAATATCGTCCAAAGGGACCTCTCTAAAAAGAGCCTGGGAGGATTCAACACTCCCAGTAGAGTGAGCTCTAAAGCCTAGAGGTGAAGGGAGGCCCCGCACCTCATAAGTTAGAGAGATAGCGTCTCTCACCCAATGAGAAATCTTGTGCTTGGAGGTGGCAAGCTCTCTATGGCCAGCACCAAAACATACTAGCCATTGGGATGATTTGTGCAACTGGCCATAACAGTCCATATAAACCTTAAGGGCCTGAACAGGGCAAAATAGATGAAGCCTCTTCTCCTCCGAGGAAGCAAAGGGAGAAGGGCAGAAGGCATGAAGCATGACCACTTGAGAACAGAATGACAAGGACAAGACTTTGGGGTCATAACTTCAAGGATCAGAATCCGGTCAGGAGCTGACTCTACAGGTTCAAAAGGCAGCTCCGATAATCCCTCCAGGATGATTGACAAGTCCCAGTATGTAACATTATTAGGACACGCAGGCCTCAAGCACACAACACCACGTATAAACAAAGAAACGGCAATGGATGTAACATAAACCCTCAAAGTATGGATCCAGCAGCAAACTTTTCTTGCGGGAATTCCAGCACTGAACCTACTGGGCAACTGACTGGATCCCCTGCTCAAGCTGTACACCATGACTCAAAGACCTTGCACTTGGAAAAATAAAGGAGGAGGAGAAGGAGACTGAGCATTATCGATGATGTCCTAAACACCAGCAGGAAGACCAGAAGCCATTAGCATTACCACTGATTGACCACACCCACAGCCTCCAAAGGTCAAGGCGAGTGTAGTGAAGGACTACCTGATACTGTTAGGGCTAACTCGGATCACAGTGAACCAGGTGTGTTGGTCAGAACACCACAGAGGGAAGTATCAGTTTGAACAAGTTTATTGTCACAGATGTTCTATGATCAATATCAGTGGGGAGAGTCAGCCTTACATGCATGTCAGTCAGTGTTTACTTAACAAGATGTTAACAAATAAGCTTGAGGACTGCAGTGGCCTGATGGGGTTTAGGTGTTAGTCAATGAGGCCTCCTTTGCAGCATCCAGAGGAATGAATATCCTTAGATCAGTATGAACTCTGGGACAGCTGCAAATGAGCATGCAAGGGTGTGTTTCATAATTAAAGTCCCTGTTTTGACTAGCGCGACAGCACTCTGACGTTCTCTTTATCGCCTTTTGCACAGCTGCCCCCAAATTGCATACAATTTGCTCATGTAAAAGGCTTATCCTTAATCTGGAGTCATTGAAAAGCATTCCTCATCCTCCTCAGCATCCGGTATGACTTTTACATCTACAGATCATACATGACCATCATTAGTGGCCTAATGGTTAGAGAGCCGGACTTGTAACCCGAAGGTTGCGGGTTTGAGTCTCAGGTCCGGCAGGAATTGTCGGTGGGGGGAGTGAATAACCAGCACACTCTTCCACCCTCAATACCACGACTGAGGTGAGACCCTTGAGCAAGGCACCGGACCCCCAACTGCTCCCTGGGCGCTGCAGCAATATGGCTGCCCACTGCTCCAGATGTGTGTTCACAGTGTGTGTGTGTGTTCACTATTGTGTGTGTGCACTTGGATGGGATAAATGCAGAGCACAAATTCTGAGTATGGGTCACCATACTTGGCCACACGTTACTTCACTCACTTCATTTTATCCACACTCAGATGTACTTTAACCACTCTGCCAATTGGCCAGAGCACCCTGGGAAACTGGGGGTCCATCAGCAGGACTACTGAACCTATTGTCATATCGGCTGGGGTACCATGCCACACTTCTGTCTGCATTGGAGGGTTGGCAGATAGCACCTGATGAATCTTGCCCAGAAGTGATCTGCTAAGTCTTGGCAGTGTCGCCATCTCTGCCTGCTTAGTCCCTCGCTCTTAGGGTACACCACTGGAGCAGCAGAATGGTAAGACATTTATAGATAATGCCCCATCTCTTCTCCGAACGCTGTCCTAGCTTGACTTGGAAGGGTCTGAAGCAATCGACACCAAGTTAACACAAAAAAACAACAACTTTCACCATAAAATCAAATAAGTGAGGTGTTCCGTGTTTCACAATCACCATAAGATATTCAGTGCTGTGGAAAAAAAAAAAAAAAAAACTAGAGGTAG
>NW_015549598.1:130747-149631 GCF_001515605.1 Sinocyclocheilus anshuiensis | reverse complement strand
TTTTTTTTTTTTCTTTGTACTGCAAACACTACTGTAAACAGATGAGGTTGAATTTCGAATGGCAGTAAAAAAAAAAAAATAATAATGACCTACTCCCCTATCAGTCAGCCACAATGATTTAAACTTTGCTGGCATGTGCATTAAAGAGATATTCAGGGCTGTGGAAAAAAAAAAAAAAAAAAAACTAGAGGTAGTTATCTTAATGTGACAGAATGGACAATACTCACCTGTATTTGCAGTACACGCTACAAATGCTACAGGTGTGAAAGCACAATGGGCGCATGCTGCTCCCACTCTACTTACGAACAGCTTTGGAACCACCTCTGGACCCCCTGGACTCCCCCTAGGTATTTTTCATTAATTTCAATGAAAAAATGTTGGGCCGGGGGACTAAAGGCCAAAGTATACTTCAGTTTTTACACGCATGCGAGGGTCCGTGTACACAAATTTTGTCACCAGAATAGTACTTAGAGAATAGTATGTAAAGAAAATAGTACTTTACGCACACCATCCGATTTTTGTAACCGTGCATACTTTGTAAGCATAGGTCACACATGAGCATTGATTTGGTTTTGCATTAATCAGTTGTTCCACAAGGTGGAAACACTGGCCCTGGCCGAAACTAAAGAGACTAAGTCCCTGGACTAAGAAAAAAACTGCTTATTTATTGTAGTGCTGTCAAAATTAGTGAGTAATCGCAAGCGATTAATTTTTTCAGTTTAACATGTTAAAAATATTTAATGCAATTAATGCAGGGGTGGAGCTAGGGTTGGCCACCCCATTCACAACTGCTGCTTCTATCTCTTTTTTCTAGACAAGAATTGCGTTTATTTAGATGCAAAACGTCTTTATGGCCACATCATACGGGAGACTTTCAGACGCCCACTAGTCAAACGAGCGCGGAGAAGATACAGGTGACAAGGGAGTTTCAGTAGAACAACAGTGAACTGCGGTCAGATGAGATGTGCAGGTCATACAGTATGTCAGTAAAAACGAATTTTCCTGTCCTGTCAGCCATTATATTTTGCTCATAGCCCGAGCACTTCAATACACACACAAATGCGGCGGTGCACGCTGTAACCTGTATAATTTCATATCAAAGCGTGAAAGAAGCTACGAGCATGCAATGTCGTATATGTCATCAGTTAAGTAAAGAGTAAGTAACTCATTAGTAGAGACTTTATGACCTGAAGTTGGTAAGAAAAGGTAAAGAGTTGTGAGAAAATAGGATCCGCGTCATGTTCAGTAGCAGCAGCTCTTAAAGCAGCTAAAATAACCTAATAACCCAGCTGCTGTGATGTCTGTTAATCCAAGAACAAAAGAAAAAGAGGAAAGAGGAAATCAATAATTTTTGTAGCTTTAAACATTCATCTAAATTTAGAATTTAGTGTTTGAAAACTTTATTCAATTTCTGTATATTTCCTATACTTGCAGAAGGGCACAGGTAGCTAAAATGACATTTATTAATGGGTTTACATGAAGATTGTTTTAAGTTCACTTAAATTAGAAGTTGTTATTTTTTTAAAGTCTAGTTAGTTTTAGTTAGTTTTCTTGATAAACAGAATATAAAATTACTTGCATCATGTTTAGTGTCATGTCATTTCGAATATGCATGTATTTCTTGGATGTCTGATTTGTCTTGTGGTTGGTTGGATAAGTTACAAAAATCTCAGAATAAATTGATAAGGTTAGTTTCAGGGTTTAGTCGTTTTACACATGTGGAGGTTTCCCATTTTAAGTGTCTTGATTGGTTAGAAAGCAGACTAGAACATATTAAATAAAAAATGGTACATAAGATGATCAATAACAGAGCTCCTTCACATTTTAATGTATTTTTTCCTAGGGTAAATGAGCAACATTGTTATAAAACTAGGCAAAGTCTCATGGATATTACGTTATGTCGTTTTAAAACTATGTATGGTCGTAAGTCTTTTAGATATTATGGGGCACTTTTGTGGAATAAGTTACCTCTGGACATTAAAGGTATTTCGAATATGGCTAGTTTTAGTTTAAAAGCTAAAAGTTGGTTCTTAAGTAGGTTGTTTTGTTCATGAATTTGTATTACGTACGTGGATATTTGTGACTGTAAATTTTTGTAAATGTGGAATTTTATTATAATTGTTGTATTTATAATGCAGTGCCAGTGCACCAGTTACTGGGAGTGAAGTTTGTGCTTTACATCAAGGACCACAATGGAAATAAGGTTTGTTTTAAACGTTATTGTGTTATCCTTGACGAATAGAGTGTATTCACTACTTTTTTGTCAAATAAACATAAACATAAACATAAAGTCTAATAAATGTTAAAATTTATATAATTAAACTGTAATGTTGAATGGCTATAGTCAATGGTTAACTATTAGTGGGAAAAAAAAAACAATTTAATAGAGACATTAGTATTGGTATCAGCAGTGGTGGAAAGCCACTACTTTTTTTCAAAACTGATAGCATAGGCTGCATAAACTCGAATTTGGAGGTTGTCAAATTCTGAGGGGAAAAAAACGCTTAGGCTACTATTTTTCTCAGAATTGCGACTTTATATCACGCAAATCTGACTTTATAACTCACAGATGCGAGATTATATCTCGTAATTCTGAGGAGAAAAAAAGTTGCGAGTTTATATCACGCAACAAAAAAAAAAAAGATGTGACGTGAACAGACCGGTTGTCTAAAATGCGACCACTTATATGCGACCATTTAAGCACCCAAGTTTGCCTAAAATTTTAATTTGTTGCTTACATGTACAAAATGCGCATACAGTAACAGAAATAAGTCTTTTTAATGAAAGTAAAGGTCCGTGTTTAATAAAAATGTCAATGCAATGAAAATATTTAATGACATTTTTGTTCAGTTTAGTTTTATGCTAGGCTATTATATCCACATATTATATAATGTCACAAACAATAATCTCAAGATTTGGGTTTTACATGATTCTTTGATTCCTTTGTAGTGGGGGTTTGTGAAGTGTACTAAAAACAAACATTTTCAAGTGTGTCCTCCAAATCGACCCACAACCTAACCACTTTATGTGTTAAGAAATGAATTCACTCGGCAACTCTACAACAGACGGCAAACTATTCCCGGCAAACAGTAGGCTACTACTCCCCGTCGCTTCCTGGTGGTTGGACATTCACTCCGAGTCGCCTCCTGTCGTTTCAAAAATGGTACAACGGCGAGCACGACTGTTTCACCGGAGAAGAGCGAAGCAGCGCGGTTTCCCCCCCCCCGGCGCCCTGGTTAACAGGTGCATTCACAACGCACGTTGAGGCGGCTCTGCAGCGCGTTGGAGGAGCGGAGCAGAAGTGGCATCGGCGCCGACTCTAGTAAAGCCACAGTGCATTATTCTTGTTCAAAACAGATCTGACTCTGAGTTGACACGAAAAATAACACCATAATATCAAAAAAGTGGGGTGTTCCGTGTTTCACAATAATCATATGACATTCAGCGCTGTGAAAATACATAAATATATAATACACCATTAGGCTACTAGGAGTTTTTGCCCAAACTGTTATAATATGCATATGTGTGTGGGACAGTAGGAGGGGGACACGGTCGCATCACAGCAGAGTTTGCTGCCCATCATAAATCAAAGCACGTTACAGACAGTGGTCGGATGAGAACGACTGAGAAAAAGAAAAAAAAAACACCTTGGCCGATTGGATGATAGGTTACTCGTCTGTATGTGCAGTAGCGACACAAGCCGCGGTTCAGCTGCGCTTGACAAACGCAGCCAGTGTAAAAGCACAACAAGCGCGTACTGCTCCCGCTGTGATACGAACAGCTTCGGCGCTGATCTCTGCTTGCACCTGGGCAGAAGAAGAGCAAAGGCAAAGAAGAACCCAAAGAAGGCATAGAACCCAAAGTGACAGTTGCGCATTGCAGTCGGTGTAGCCATTGCAGCACAGAACACGACAAGTATTTCACGTGTCAGAAGCAACAGGTGAGCGATCCGTCTTTTTGATTGATGTCATTTTTTTATATACATATATATGTCGTAAGACTCTTCTATGGTGTTTGTTTTTATTGTATTCTCATAAAAAACAAGAAAAATACATTGAAATATTCCATATTCTTTAGATGATGAGCTGATTAAGTTTAGTGTTTGTACTTCGAATAATTCTCAACATGCACAACAGTGAAAGATATTGTTTCACGATTTTCTTATGTAGTTATTAAATCCTGTAAACCACTGAAAAGCATTGCATTATTTCAATATTAAATTAATATAAACCTACTTTTTTCATTATTTTACAACTCAAGTTTACACTACGCAAGCTCATAAATAAATCAAAGTCTTATTACTGCTAGAATGACTTCACTAATGAATAATTGAACACAACAAGCTTATTTTTAGAACAAGAAAGTCCTTTTTGGTGTCATTGAGATATTTTCAGCAATCAGATATCTTATTATCAATGATTTTTTTGGCTTTCCTTTCAATATTTCTGTGCAGCTTGTGTTTCATGTTTGATTAAACCAATGTGAATATTTTACCAGAATGGATTGTCATTTCTCTTTGCAAGATCCAGAATGAACAAAATGACCCTGAATCACAATGCTGTCAACTTCAGTTTGGCCAACTGTACGCTCCTGCCGTATTACATCCACTCGGCAGGGATGGCAGTCAGCTACATCCTCTCCTACCTGCTAGTGCTGCTGCTTTGTGTGGTGGGGAACGGACTTGTCTGCCTGGTGGTCATCAGGAACCGCAACATGCGTTCGGTCACTAATCTCTTCATCCTGAACCTGGCCATTAGTGATCTGCTGGTGGGCATCTTCTGTGTGCCCACCACACTGATTGACAGCCTTACCTCAGGTCAGTGGGCCATCATCTTCATAATCATTACCATAATTATCAATATCATCTTCTTGGACCCACATTTCCAGGGTTCTCAGAAGCGGAATTCGTCAGTTGGGTAAACTTCTATAATGGTGAACGGAAACTACAACTAATATATTTTTTTGTGTTCCCATTTGATCCAATGGCAACAGATAAAATCCACTTTATTGTTTCTATGACTTTTCAAAAGAGGAAAAAAAAAATCAAATATGAAAAATATTTGATGAAACCGCTCCATTACATTCAGATTTCTTTCCTTGGTTTCTCCACAGGTTGGCCTTTTAGTCAGATCACCTGCACTATGAGCAACCTGATCCAGGGCATGTCAGTGTCTGCTTCTGTCTTCACCCTGGTTGCCATAGCAGTGGACAGGTAATGATTGGTTATTATAATAATTGAATATTTCCATATATATAAACATTTGATCACATCAAAGCAGTCAGAGCTGTGAATTACTTTTCAAGTAATTCACACAGGGAGAGTACATACGTTTTCCAGGTCTAGAGATCACACATTTAAAATTAGGCCAAGACTGTGGAAACCCTGGTTCTTCAAAGAAAGAAAATTACAATTTATGAGGGGGTTGGTTAAAGTAAGAAATAACCCTTTAGTTGTTTTAGCTGATCTGATGTAAAGCCGTTCTTCAGTCAAATTTAAACAGCATTTTGAATCAGTGTTATTTTAGTATTATTTAAATGCTATTATAGTTTTTATTAATAGTTTAAATGAGCTTTTTTTGTATATTTTAATTTTAATTTTTAGATATTTAGTTATGTGCATTTTTTTTTTTTTTTAAATATGACTAGGTTTCATTTGTTTTTATTTAGATTTTTGTGTGTGTGTGTGTGTGTGTGTGTGTGTCAGGGAACACAAACTCAGTTCGGTGGAACAACAGTGAATGATTTATTGATGATATCTGTGCAAAAGGTAAGTAATAGCAATGACAACAGAGCAAGGGAGAGCAGTAATGTCCTTTAAGGATGTAAGTACACTGGCCAGGACACTCCTGGAAAAGAGATTTTAATCTAACTTTCGTTTTCCTTTTTCCTGGTTAAATAAAGTTAATAATAATAATATTAATAAAAGTAGCGCACACACTTGAGTCACTGTATGGTAATCAATGGTGGTAATATTATCTTACAGGTAGGTGACGAACACAACAGGGACTGGAGAAGGAGACCGGAGCTTCGGAGACAAGGAGAACAGTACACAAGGTAGGTATCCAGGTAAGTCAACTGTAGGCGTAAGTAGTCCTAGTCGTAGACCAGACAGCGACTGAGTGAACAGGGCAAACTTAAATAGTGCTGGAGATGAGTGCGGTCATTGATGACAGTGGCGGTGATTAGAACTCAGGGGAATGTATTCGTTGTGAGGCAATGCTGGTTCAAGTTTTAGTTCATATTTATTTATTTCTTGAAATTTAAATGCTTCAATTGAAATATATTTCAGTTAGTTGCCAAGACTATGGTATCAGTTAGCTGCCAAGACAAGCATTATAATTTTCGTTTAATGTCATTTTTTTGTCTAATATTTATATTTATTTCAGCTTATTTTTAAATTAGCAAAATGTTTTTAATGATTTTATTCTTATTTAACAATAATAACCCTGTTTTGAATTGAGTATTTAAATATTAAGCTTGTCTCTTGACAGGTTTATGGGAATTGTTCACCCTTTCCATCACCGCCTGAGGCCTGCCACTGCATTCTTCGCCATCATCTTCATTTGGCTTCTTGCTTTTGCCATCATCTTTCCTTCTGCTGCAACCCTGACAGTCATTCATCTGGATGACATGTACATGGTCCAGGACAACCAGATGTATCCACTATTCGTGTGTTTTGAGGACTGGGCCAGAGCAGACATGCGGCGAGTCTATACCTTGGTCATCTTCGTCCAGGTGTACCTGGCCCCACTCGGACTCATATGCATCATGTACGGCTGCATCACTGCCAAACTCTCCAACAACCTACGTGAGAATCGAGTCCGATCCAGGAGGAGAATGAAAGTCATCAAGATGCTCATCATGGTTGCCATTCTCTTCATGGTCTCCTGGCTTCCACTTTGGACTTTGATGTTCCTCACGGACTATCAGGATCTAGACCGCCAACAGATTGACTTCTTGAGCAGCTATCTTTTTCCCGTAGCTCATTGGTTGGCCTTCTTCAACAGTGGTGTTAATCCGATAATCTATGGCTTCTTCAATGAGAACTTTCGGAGGGGCTTCCAGGCCGCTGTGGCATGTGGCTCCTGCAGATCTTTTGTGTCGGAAATGCGTCACACACACTTTGCTCTCCTACCCCCTAACAGAGTATCTGACGGGAACCATGATGTGACCAGCATGTGGAAAGAACGTTGCTTCGCTGTAATGCTTCAAGGGACGGGTCATGGTATTCAGGGAATTCTCCTTGAGGACACGAATGGAATTACAGCTTCCCACAGAGTTATTGGAGCCTGGATGGAGTGAATGGTGCAATCAGGGAGTTTATATACCAGGAGAAAGCTATAGCATTCCCAATTAGTTTGAAATCATGTCACACCAGTTCATTCTTCGATTTTGCTTAAAGTATTTCAGGGCCTTTAACCAAATTCAGCGTATCCAAGAGAAGATGGGCTCATTTGCTTGAAGGGTCCATGCTGAAGTGCAAAAAAAAACCAAAACAATGACAATGTTTTTGACAGACACAGAGAACAAGATGTATCACACATGTCTGGGAGTGAATAAACAAATCTGTGCTCATGTATTAAATTGTACCTATTAAAAAGAATGTTGTAAATACCATACTTGGTTTGAGGAACATCAGGCCACAGGTGCCTATTTGTAGCAAATATTTACAGTAATATTTACCTTACTGTAAATAAAAAATTATTTACATATGTGAATCTTAATTCACTCTCAATAACTTACTGTTGTGTGTTTCTATTTTGTCAGTAAAGATCTACACAGATGGAAACATTTCTGCAGTGTTTCCGATCCACTATGTTTTCTGGCTAGTAAATGTATAAAGTGTGTAGACACCAATGGAAAAAGAAAGGCAGCAAACTTTCGTGTACATGATTATGTGTGGATATGTGGGAGGTATATTGTGCCCATTACTTTAGATAGAAGTGACATGTGTTGAAGGCAAATGCACAGAAAAAAGTATGTTTTTGCATGTGTTATAATTTTATGTGGTGATGCCATGCTGTTATTCTTATATGAAAATAATTCTTATCAGTGTCAGTTCTGTTCTTGCCTTTTATTATTCACTTCAGAAAGTGTTATTTACGGTAGCCGAGAGAGCTCAAGGGCTGCAAATGATAAAACACATGCAAATAGAAAAAAAACACCAACAAATTAAGAAAACATCTTCATCAGTCTGACAACACATGTGCTGCAAATACTCGCAACACAACCAAATACAGCAGGGGTGTCAAACTCAATTCCTGGAGGGCTGGAGTTTAGAGTTGAGTTTTTTTGTATTTGGTCGAGTTGTGCATATTTGCAGCACGTTTCTGTATTTGGTTGTGTTGTGAGTATTTGCAGCACGTGTGTTGTCAAACTGATGATGTTCTCTTAATTTGCTGGTGCTTTTTCTGTTTGCATATGTTTTCTTAAGTTGCAGTGCATTGAGCTCTCTCGGCTACCGTAGTTATTACCTCTGAAAGCACCAGATGTTATTTTGCTGATGTGTTTTCATGAATAATGCACACCTTTATACAGGTTCTAGGAATTATAGCTCAAGAAAAAAGTTACCTAACTGGAAAATAAAGTGATTTAATGTGTGAAATGGGACCTGTGAGTTTTTTATTGTAATGTATCAATTACAAAAATATCATCTTCATTGCTTCTGTTTTTGAATAAATTCACACATGCTCTGTTAATTGTAATAGCTTGTACCATGTTAGGATCCATTTTCACTCTTGGACATGTCATTTAGACGGGATGTCATGTCATCTTGTAGGGTTGTTCCAGACAGAAGTGCTTAAAAATAACCTCTTCACAGGGCCTTTCAAAATGAACTGATTGACACAGGTCTGAAGATTCTTTGTGTTAGAATCAGAAATCTCTCAGAAACAAAAAGCACAAAAGCTGTCACTGGGTCATAACCCTTTCAAAGGTACGTCTTTGCATCTTATTTATCCCTAAAGGATGCATATTAGTACCTTAAAGGTACATATTAATACGTTGTGAATGGACACCGTCCCAGTGACAGCTTTTGTACCTTTTTTTTTTGTTTTGAGAGTGTACGTCTGTGCCAGGTTTGCCAAGTGTAATGTAATTTAATGCAAACATGCTGCAAACAAAATGTTGTGACAAGCCTTGATCTGTGAATTTTTACAAAAATTGTTATTATTGTTATGAACTTTTAAAAACATTTTAAACCCATAAATTGTTTTTGTACCTGGGTATTGCTGTTGTTATACTGTAAGTCAATGTGTGCTGTTATTTTAATAAAGATTCTGAAAGGAAAAAAAATACAAAGTGACTTTTCTTTGGTTTGCATTCTAAAAGTGGATTTAGCACAGCAAATTAATATATAAAGATTTATAATTAGGCTTGGAAAGATGTTGTAGTGCACTCTAAATAACTTATTTTTGAGCCTGCCACCCTCTGAGACTGAAGCTTCCATAGAATTTGGAATGGAACGCACCCTCACTTAGCCTAATAGGTCACCAAGGATCTTAACGACCAGAAATTAATTTTCTTTAACAAGTCATAACATCTGTCAGGAAATTTTGAGAAATCTATAATAAATAGTAATGACTTTCCAAAACAGTGCCTGAATCGACTGTATTTCATATAAAAAGCCCATTATTGCTCGCTCCCTGATTCCCCCCCCCCCTATAGGGCTGTCGTAATAGAGACAGGTTATTCCTCAGGAGGACACATTTTATATCTGTCAGCTAGCAGGGATACTTTATGATTGGTATTCCAAAGAAAAATAAGATATTGCTACTATATGTGCAATAAAATTAATATAATTTGTTCAAATTGCGCCGGATTTTTATTTTAGACACAAGAGCGTTTTTCTGCTGCTGCTCTGGAGTGAAACGCACGAGTGTGCGCGTTTGCATTCTTCTCCCACACAGATGGGCTCAGGACGCTTTGAGTCCACTGACCTCCGATCTGTGATGTTTGGAAGCTTGTTGCTGGCCCGAGTCCCGGGTATGTGAGCGAATCACTGGACTAGAATAAAGACACTGAAGAGAGCAAAGCCTCGCTTCTCTAAACCCGCCTTCCCGGGAGCTCCCATTTTCCCAAGTCCTTCCAAACTCCCACCGCAACCCGCAGCTCTCCGCCGGCTCCAGGTCCACATCTACATCCGCACTCATTCCCGTCATGAATTCCCTGTGGACATATTTGCTTTTGTTCAATCTTCGGCTTTTGTTACCGATCGCATTGAAAGTGGATTCAAACTATCACACAGGTCCAGGAGAAAGTGATGCAGTTGACTACAAGGACCCATGCAAAGCTGGTAATATATAATAGGCTACACACAGTGTTTCTAAACTTTATAATCAAGAGTTTCTTTTTCTTTTTGTTGTTGATGTTATTTTGTTTTGTTTAATATTGCACTGTGTTATTTATTTAGCTTTGCTTTGGTTAATTTGTGATGTTTTGCTTAATGTTTTCTTTTGATTAAAGTTGTTTTGTTTTGGTTAAAGTTGTTATATTTGTTTTATGTTTAGTTTTGGTTAACATTTTGTTTTATGTTTTGTTACGTTTTGTTATGTTTTGTTAGCCTTACACTGTTTTGTGTTATTTCGCTGTGTGTTTTTGTGCTGTGTTGTTTGTGTGGCTTTGTTGACAGCATGAGATCTAGGACAAGTGAATGGGATCCTGGTGATTCGGCACCTCCCCCTATCCCAACTCAGAAATCTGCATCCTCAGGCAGAGCGTGTAGAACTAACCTAATTTACAGCACTAAATGTACTTTATAAGCTTGAGTTACCTAACCAAGTTTTGATGGTCTGTAGAAGTTTCAACTATGTCTCACAAAAAGCAGAGGGCAAATCTTTGTTACAGCAGTGGACAGCTGGCAACTGAATAGACAGCCAATTAAATGCTGGGCTAATTTAATATTTTACATGTCCCCATGTTCAAACAGCACTTTGCAAATTGAAACAAAAAATTTTAATGCTTTCACAAGAAAAATAATCATAAACTAATTTTGTTATATATTTTTTATTATATATGCTATTATTTTCTTTATTTCTTGAGTGGAACATTTATGATGACATTTTAACTTTGCTAATTAATTCAGCACATTTTCCACCTGCTTAGAGGCAACGTTACTGAGCCAGTGACGAAGCATATGTGATTTTCACCTGCTGTGCTGACAAACTCATTAACCTGTAATATTAAATAGATTTTGAGTGCTCACCAAGAAATATTTATAATGCACCAAATGTAATCGTTCAAAGCACAGAAGTACAATTTTGTAAAAAAATAATAAAAATCAGTCGAAAGGGATTTGAGTTTACATTCAGCGTTTCGGATGATTTTTCATTACCCTCACAGCATGAAGTGGACTTCAGGCCACTGAAACCTGTCAGGAATTTGGTTTGGCCCAACCAGTATTAAACTGAGACAGTTAATTTGATGCTAACAAAGAGAAGTATTGACACAAAAGAGAACAGCAAATTTTTAATCTGAAGGCCTTTGTTTGCATCCTTTTTGCAAAAGCTTTCAGAAAGGAAATTGTTTGGATTGAGAATGAGGTGATTGTGAAAGGTTAAATGTCTTTAAAGCTTTACAGTGTGGGCTCAATAGTATGAACCTTCCCTAGATTACACTACACACTGAATTAGTACTTTAAGTAGCATAATAAATCTGTTGTTGAAAATGAATATTTATTTAACCTTTTCTGTTGATTTAAATATTAGATTTCTGATTATTTACGATTAACCACTCAATATTATTGGATGAATTATGTGCTATGGGATTTTCAAGTACAGTAAATAGATGGGTAGCCTCTTATTTAACAGGGAGAGTACAGAAAGTAAAATTGTGAATGATGGAGTTCCACAGGGTAGTGTACAAGGCCCTCTTTTGTTTTTATTATATACAAATGATATTCAGGCTGTATGTGAGTGTAAAATGTTATTATATGCTAATGATTCTGCTCTATTAGTTTCAGATAAGGAGACTAGTAAAATTCAGGAGAAGTTAGGTCTGAAAATAAGCTTTTAATAGATCTTGGCAAAACAAAATATATTCTTTTTGGGTCTGAATTTAAATTACGAAATCAATTATCTCGGTTGTGTTCAGGATAATAATTTAAGTGGAGTAATTATGGCATGGAAAGTTTAGGCAAAGATAATGCTAGGATTGCATTTCTAGGATTACATTTATAGTACTTGTTACAGGCCTAGTACAATGACATTTTGAGTATGCATGAAGTTCTTAGATGACTGATTTATCTAGTGTGTGGATGGCAAAGGTACAAAAATCACAAAATAAATGGATGAAAATAGTCTTAAGGCTTCATTGTGGATAATAGCCATTTTTGGCAGCTCGGATGGTTACCAACTGAAAGAAGAGTAGCATTCCTGAAATTAAAAATGGTACATAAAATAATTAATAATAGAGCCCCAGTATATTTTACTTCATATTTTTCACTGGTCAATTTAAGGCGTGGATTTTATGCTAGAAAGTGTAATGGATCTTAATCTATTTAGGTGTAGGACTTTGTATGTTCAGAGGTAATTTGCATATACAGGTGTACAGGAGTGGAATAAGTTGCCATTGGACATTAAGGTTTTAACGAATACTGTCGGTTTTAGTACAAGAGTGAAGAGACTGTTTTTAGATAATCTTAATAGAACTGATTTGCAGTTTGGTTGTGTGTGTAAAATTGTAAAGTATTTTATTTTGTATGAATTGGTTGTATGGGTACTAGTGTGGAGATATATGCCAACAAAACCATAGTCATGAGAATGATTTTCTAAAATCAAGGACCACAATGGAAATAAGTTAATGCAACTTTATTGTGTCATCCTTGATAAATGTGTTGCTACTTTTTATGTAAAATAAACTCAACCTCACTTGTGATTGTAAAATGATTTCTCATTAGTCATATTGATCTTCTTTTATACGGACATGAGGAACATATTGTGGGGAGGCGCTACCTGAGATGTTCTGTCAATGTATTTACTGTCATCTCAATACGGGTGAAGTTTTGATGGCTTTTATTGGCTCTGCGCTTTCAGTTTTGAGCAGAACAGCAGTGACGATGCTAATAGTGACACATGGCCATTAATCTGTCAAGCTGTTTAGACTGCAGGTTAAATTTAACCCTTAATTGGGAACTGCATCACCTCAAAATTGGTATGCTGTGACTTGTTTCTTTATTCTTTTGACACATAGAGAACAGTGTGACTGTAGGGCGTGAACATGTCTTTATAGGCATGTTCATAGATTTGTCAGCTTTGGTTGAAAACCTCAAAGGAGGCATCAACATGCTTATTTATGGGGTATTGTGTTGTTAGGTTTGTTTAGCAAATGTTTCAAGCTTAAGATGTCCTGCCAGGCTAAAATAATAAGTGTTCCCTGCTGCCGCAGAGTACATAAAACAATGAATTCTGCTGCTAGATCACAAATCCCAGACGTGAATGTTCACAGCCAAGCAGAGTTATGTCTTTACAGAATGTAAAGGATGGAAATAATCAGTAGACCCCATGATATCAAAAAAGGATTTATTGCTTTTAGTTCTTATTAGCTCTCTGAAAAGTTGACAAAATTAACTTAAACCTATCATAAAAAAAAATTAAAAAAAACGCATTGTACAAAATGATTCTTGTTTGTACAATAAAATGTTCTCGAGAAAACAAAAATTCATTTTATTAGCCCTTCGATATACCCAATGTTCTCCTCCTATCAATAAGAGGTACATCAAAGCAGGGGGAAAAAATGTAAATGTGAAAGTCTTCATTTCTCCTTTCGCTTTTGGAAAATGTTTTAATATACAAATACATTGGTTTGAAGACTTAAATATTAAAGATCTAGCGAAATCTAAAGGATTATATATCAAACAAACAAGACAATTAACACAGAAGTTGTAGGTTTTATCGCAAAGGGGATATGAGAGACTTACTACAATCACAAACTTGAGAAAAGCACCTAACTTTTGGTCAAGGAAAATCAATTACTGCACTGTAAATCCCAGGAAAATGGAAAGTGTCTGCTGAAAGAAAGCTAATAAGTTCTTAGAAAAGGTAAGACATAGAATAATTAGAGTGCATTTACAGTTGTAAAGTGCCTTTCAAACACCTGTGCCATATAATGAATGGCTTCTACCTGAATTGCATAGTGTTCATTAGAATAGCACTAGAGCAAAGTCACTGTAGTCTTTTTTCGGATGTTGTTGCTGGCATGTGGTTCCTTTTCAGCATCTCATCACATCCTGACTGGCCTGTATGGGAGCGAATCCATTAAAAGTCAGCGTTGAGACTGGCATACAAGTTGCCGCTGTGACTTCAGAGAGCTATTGTGACTTTAACCTTACAACCCCCAGATTTAGTTTCTGGGGACCTGTTCACAGCTACATTAAGCTGGGCTGAATGCTTCTCATGGTGAGGTTTTTCCCTCATCAGTCTCAGAGGGTTGCATGCCGCTTGAGAAATTCACCTGGTGATGTGTTCTCACTCTCTGTTTTAGCTGCTTTTCTGGGCGACATTGCCTTAGATGAGGAGGACTTGCGCTTACTTAAAGCCAACTTAATGGATGCTACAGAGAATGACTCTTCTAACTTCTCTATACCTGATTCAGGTGAGTATGGTTATAAAGCACAGACTGCTGCTTCTATGCGATGATATTCAGTGCGGGGTAACTGATGACGTAATTTGTATACAGTAATTAGATCATTTAAAAGTGATATTTAACACCATATTTGCATGATCACAGTTCTCAGATGGTCACATAAAATTCAGGTAAACAAAATATTTCATCATTTTTAGTGTTCATGTGTTTTATTTTGATTTTTCTTATTTTAAAATGATTTATTTTAACGTTACATTGTTATTATTTAATTCATTATTAACTTTTTTGTCAACTCACACACTCCCTGCACTTCCTACACAACCCCCATTCATGTAATGTTTAATACACTGTTGTTGAAAACAATGGAATATTTTCTTTCAATTTTAATTTTTAGATCAGTATGGTACAAAATAATCTTTGTGATATTAAAATCTATGAGTTAGGTCAAAAGTAATCTAAAAAATAATCAGATTATATTAATGTGTAATCTAATAGAATATGTTACGTAATTTACATCATGTAATTTGTAATTAAATCCACCCAGCATCGATGATTAAATACTTTAATCTGTGCAATCAGGCCTTTACAAACTTTATAAAACATTTTGAGTAAAGCAGAGAACTATATTTTGTCTGAAGTATTGTCTTTGCCCTAGTAAACAGATCCTCAGCTAATGTCAATGCAAAGGATGACTCAGTTTTGGCTAATCAAAGCCTCCTACGCAGACGGAGAGCAGCCACAGCCAGACCTGAGAGAGTTTGGCCGGATGGCATAATACCCTATATTATTAGTAGCAACTTCAGTGGTAAGTGTCCATATTTTTGTTTTGTTTTGTGCTTTTTTACATGCTCTCTTAATATTCCAGTGTAGTGTAATTTATCCAACCTCACTTAACTTCACACAAAATGTTAATTTTGCCATAAGCCTGACACTAATCCTAATTGTTTTTAAAATTGTTTTCTTAAAGTCTTAATATCCTTTGTAATTTTTCATTAGTCAGTTGGCTCAACTCAAAAGTGTTATCTAGATTTACTGATTTAAACCAAACCCCTGTAGGCAGCCAGCGAGCCATTTTCAAGCAAGCCATGCGTCACTGGGAGAAACACACTTGCGTGACCTTCATGGAAAGAAGCACAGAGGAGAGCTACATCGTCTTTACTATCAGGCCATGTGGGTAAGTTCACGTCTTGCCTGTCTCTGTGGAGAGACAACTGTTGCTCACCATTAATGTAACACATATTGATTAGTCCAATTTCTCCCTCAGTCCCTGATGCACAGAAACGCACCTCTCTGCCAGCATTCAAAAGCTCCAATCTTTTCAGCAGTTTTCTTTATCTGGTTTTCTATAGGCACCGACTGCACAAACAAGTTTTCTTCTAGAGCAAATCTGGCTCCCAGCAGATAGTGCTGCAGTGTGGTTTGTGTCTGTTTCTGGGTGATGCTTTTTTTCTGATTGCGTTCTTTCTGATTTTATTATACACTTTTTTTTTCAAGTCACCATGAATTGCCATTCACAACCAATTTTCAACTTTATATAGACACTTAATGCAGCCAGAACTAATGTGAATTTGCGAAATCAATGTCTTGGCTATTGGTTTATTTTAAAACATAATTTATTCCTGTAATGCAAAGCTGAATTTTCAGCATCATTACTCCAGTCTTCAGTGTCACATGATCCTTTAGAAATAATTCTAATATGCTGATTTGCTGCTCAAGAAACTTTTATTATTATTATTATTTTGTGAAAACCGTGATTCTTTTTTTTTCAGGATTGTTTGATTTCTTCAGGATTGGCATTTATTAGAAATAGAAAAAGTTTTGTAAAGTTATAAATATCTTTCCCATCACTTTTGATCAATTTAATGCAGTGTTTTTTTTTACTGACCCCAAACTTTTGAACCATAAGTGAGCACTCAGAACATCTTAGCAACCATGTAGCAACAACCTGGCATTCATCTACAGCAAATTATGTGTAAGCAAACACCATTCCAACTAGACCTTCTTCTAGTTTTCTAGTATTTTTTTAAAGGATTTTTTTTTTTATCAAATGGTTTACCACCTAGGCTTTTTTAGCACTGAATGAATGATTGACTGTGAGTGTACTGTATGTGTGGCTATTAGTAAAAAGAAGGACCTTGCTGAAGTTTTCATGGCTCTGACAGCCGCGTCACTACACCACAGTTCCCCAAACAGTAGTCCTTGTGCTGCCTGTGACAAAAACATCCTCGCTTCAGATTCAGTCAGCACAAAGCCTTAT
Organism: Sinocyclocheilus anshuiensis; assembly: GCF_001515605.1. Classification (NCBI taxonomy): domain Eukaryota; kingdom Metazoa; phylum Chordata; class Actinopteri; order Cypriniformes; family Cyprinidae; genus Sinocyclocheilus; species Sinocyclocheilus anshuiensis. The sequence continues at coordinate 132,794 of NW_015549598.1, read as the reverse complement.
TTTCTCAGCAGAGGCAGATCCTGACCTCAAGGTCTGAATGCCTGTAGAGTTTGCTGCATTCAGTTCATCGTGTGTCTCCTTTGAATTGAGCTAAACTTTGTTGAACTTTAATAAATCAAAAGACTGAATGATGAAGGATGAACTTGATGGTTGGCCCTCGGCAGAAATCGGCAAGGTAAAGGGCACAGGGACCGAAGTGACTGGTCAAACATTAATTCACCATTTATTTACCAAATGTGTCTGCAAAACAGGTCCAAAAGTGTTTTCTAACCCCAGGTTGGCTTCATTGAAGGTGCTGCTCATTTGTCGGGCGGAGAGGTGGAGGTCCCCAGGCTATATCTATCGGGAAGAACTGTGACAAGTTTGGCATCGTGGTGCATGAACTCGGACACGTCATTGGATTCTGGCACGAGCACACACGACCCGACCGGGACGAGCATGTTGACATATTTAGAGAAAACATCCAGCCTGGTACAGTAACTATCTAAACCTCTGCTACAAACTACTGTAGAATGACTTCTTATACTCCTGTATATGCTTTAGCCAGAATTGTAACTTTTATGCATTATACTACAGTATATCTAAAATCGAGGATAATTCTTAATTGCATGGCATTTAGAAGAAGTGTGATAAAGGCTATGTTGTACTTTATAGGTCAGGAGTACAATTTCATAAAGATGGAGCCAGATGATGTGAATTCGCTCGGGGAGGTTTACGACTTTGACAGTATCATGCATTACGCCAGAAACACCTTTTCCAGGTTTGGACTCAAGCCTTTAATGCCACTTGTACACAAGAAGATATTGTTGTTGTAGAGATAATTGGATAATATATAACATACACTGAAGTAAACGGTAACACTTTACAATAAGGTGTCATTGGTTAACATTAGTTAATGTATTAACTAACATCAAGTAACAATGAACAATACATTTGTATTTGTTAATGTTAGTTCATGAAAATACAGTTATTCATTGTTTGTTCATGTTGTTCAAAGTGCTTTAACTAATGTTAACAAATACAACTTTTGATTTTAATTATGTATGAGTAAATGTTGAAATTAACATTAACTAAGATCAATAAATGCTGTAGAAGTATTGTTCATGCTTAGTTCATGTTAACTAATACAGTTAACTACTGTTAACTAATGAACCTTATTGTAAAGTGTTACCAAATAAATTTGGTATAGAAACAGTTTTCACTCAGAAAGACTGAATGAAATAGTATGTCCTTGTAAATGTACTCCAGTAATCATTTTTATTTACAACTTAAGTAGTGTACAAATGAATACAAATTCTGCTAAATATCACTTCAATCTGATCAATCTCTAATACTCTGTATGTTGACTGAAAAATCAACCATTATTTGTTCTCCAGCATATTAAACAAAAATAAAAATACAGATATTAATTTCACTGCACTAATTATAAATGACAGAGACATCAGTGCATGTGTCTTGTTTTTAAGACAAGCGTTGAGCTGATGGGACAGAGCAGGACTTGAGGACTTGGCGCTCTCACAGACTGCTGACTAACCTGTTGTTAGTGGCTTGAGGATGGAGGTTCAGCCAGCTGCTTTGAGGGGGCCTGTTGTTTAGGACACGCAGGAAGGAATTCAGACAGGGAGCCAAGGCTGAAGTGCAGATAGACTTTTTGGTAGAGTGTCCTTTGGTCAGTTCTCTTGGGTCTCACAAAGCTGCTCTGAATTGACCATATTGAAAACTTGCAGACAGTTTGGAAACAGTGAGGATAATGCTGTTGTAGTCTTAACCAGAGAGAATTTATTTTCAAGGTTGTTGTGGTCAGCTTCTGTAAAAAGTCAACATTACTCTGTATTACTATAGTCAGTGTTCCCACGGTCATGAAAATGTCATTATTTTATTTTATTTCATTGTTTTATTTTAATTTATTATTTTATTTGATGGTTTGTTACTATTCTGTATAATGTGTTTAAGTTTTGTTTGAACACAACATACAGTATTATATATATATATATATATATATATATACAGTGGTGTGAAAAAGTGTTGGCCCCCTTCCTGATTTCTT
>NW_015549598.1:123794-130521 GCF_001515605.1 Sinocyclocheilus anshuiensis | reverse complement strand
GTGTATATATATATATGTATATATTTCCTTTGGATATTTGCTTTGTTAAAATTTTTCTAGTTTTCTAAACAGTTCTAAACTATTTTATGAGCTTGATATTGCTTATAAGACAATGCTGTTCACTTTGTGATTTCTTTCCTTTGAGTTAGTTATTAATCAGACAAATGTATTTTCACAAATTTATTTAAACGATTCACTAGCAAACAGGTCTGAATCAAAATGATTTTAAAAATACTTAAAGGTCATGCACTCTCAGAAACAATGTTCAAAACTGGGGTGGTACCCTTTCAAAAGGTGCTAAAATGTACCTTTTTTTTCTCACTTCATTTGTAAATTTTCAAGTATTACAAAATGTTTCAATATTTCAAAAATACAGGTTAAATAACATTTTGATGTGACTATATATAAAGAAATGGGAACAGAATAAAAATAGGAAACTAAGAAACTATCAAAATAAGAAAATATGTACCTTTAAGGTACCAATATACCATTTGGGGATATATAAGCAGATCTGGGTACATTACTTACAAATTGCAGTCCATTACTGATTACAGTTTACATGAACAAGAGAAAGAAAATGTATTCCATTTTTAGAAAATGTAAAAGAGAAAAATAAGAAATAAGGAGAATCAATAAATTACGAGTAAGATATTGCCATTGTGTGAACAATGTGTAATCATGTAATTCATACAAATGTAACTGTCATCTGATTATGAGCATTTTAAAATGTAATATACTCTAATTACAAGTACTTAATTTTTGGAATCTGATTATGCAATCCAGCTTACATGTAATCAGTTGCTACCTAGCACTGTAAATAAGACGTACCTTTTCACTTTTGTACCGTACAAATGACAGCTTTGCACCTTTTTTTCTGAGAGTGTGGAAATTGTTTTGAGTAAAATGCATGGGGTTAATGTCTTTTATACTGTAAGTTCTAAGGTGCACAGTCAGAGTCTGACAGAAACTTCACATTAATTATTAGCGTAAAGGTCTGTGGGAAGCTGGCATGGTTTCTCTGTGATTGTTATTTTTAGTGTTTTGCAAAGTGGCCCCCTTCCTACCGGCCTCTAAACCAGGAATATTCACATTGTGTGGTTTTACCTCCAACATTTTGCAGTCAGGGGATCCTGGAATCAGGCCGAAACAAATAAAGCTCTTCCAGGCTTTTTGTCCTGGACAATTGCAGGGCTGTAGTGCTGTTGTTCTCTGGCATGCACGGTGGGCTCCAGGGAGTCGCAGTCCAGAGAGGCAGTGCTTTAAACTCCGCTCTGACCGCTCTTCGTCCACATGCTGAACATTCAGGGTGCTGTTGTCATGGGAAGTAGATGAGAGCAAAGAGCAATCATTCTGTCCTCCATACAGCAGAGAGAAAGACTATATGTAGTGGACAGGTGCCAGTCAAATATGATTCATATTTGGACACCTAGGACACTTAAATATTATTAGAAATATTTCTTCAGCACTAAATATTATATATTAGAATGATATTAGAATGATTTCTGAAGGATCATAGGACAATGAACCATTGTTATTATCATTAACTAAAATTAAAACCATTAAAAAATTGTTGCTTAAACCAAAATAAACATAAACTGTAATAAAATAAAATATTAAAAACTTAAAATTATTTTATTTCAGCTAGTTGTCAAAGAAATTTTTTTTTGTTTATTTTAACTTAAAGTACTAAAAGAACATAAACTAAATAAACTAAAACTAAAAATACATTTAATAGAAACTATATAGATAATGGAAAAAAATAATAAAAATGACAAACAACAAAATTGTTTTGACATTTTTAACTAAAATTTAAATGAAAACAGAAAATATAAAAAATCTAAGTCAAAATATGAACAAAGCTAATAGCATATCAATTATATAAAAAATAAGACTGCACTGAAGACATCACGAGAATTAGTTTTTAAAATCTATTAAAATAGAAAACATTTTTAATTGCATTACTATTTCACAATATTACTGTCTTTACTGTATTTTTGATCAAATAAATGAAGCCTTGGTGAACATAAGAGATTTACTTCAAAAACATATTAAAAAAATAATTTTCTAAATTAATTTTTAAATTAATCTTTGATGACGTATAGTGTCCCCACTAATCATGTACACTAGCCCCAAATATATATTTGGACACCTGAGACACTTAAAACTATATAAATGTCACAGTATTAAATCACAAAAATGTCAAACCAAATGGCAGAAAAATAGAAACACTCTTTTAAAGCAAAACATTTAATATAAAGATGCTTTAATTGATAAATAAATACATGTAAAACCATGTAAAATTGAATTTGGACTCTTTATGATTTTAAAAGCCATTACAATGTGTCTCAGAAAAATTAAGTTAGTTTTAATAGAGGCTTGTGTGGCATTTCTTTGCTTGCAATGACATTTAGACAATTGTGGATTATTCGTGGGTTAAATGTCAAAATGTACTTTTTAGGTCACTGTGGTCTCATCACAAATCAATCATGTAATGTTGATTGAGTTTACTCTCTGTACACTTTCAGTGCGATACTCTGTGAGTGCTCAACATATGATTGGATTGTTTTTCAGATGCATTCTCTATACTTTAAAAGGCTTCACTCACAAATAATTTGGAGGGCTGTTGCTTTTGTGTTTGAAAATTAGGGGCATCTATCTTGATACCATGATGCCAAAATATGAAGTTGATGGAGTCCGACCTCCCATCGGCCAGCGGACGAGACTGAGCAAAGGGGACATCGCTCAAGCTAGAAAATTATATAAGTGCCCAAGTAAGTGGCCCTTACATCTCAGGCATCTTTGTACTTTTGTATCTTTGTAGCAGCCAATCTTCCAGCTCTTGCTTCCAAAATTTGGAGTGTTTTTGCCAGATGCATTCGTGATTGTGACATCAGTTTAATTATCCATGTAAAGTGGGAGAATGAAACAACTGTGTTATTATCCCCTGTAACAGAACATTTGTTTTTGCGGTCATCTCCTTTAATGTTAGCTGGAATGAAGGTGATTTCCCACTTCAAAATAAAAGCATGATCCTTCAAACTGACCTTACCATCTGCAAAACTCCTACTGTTTTCCAATAAGAGGATCCGGTTTCCAGGTCAAGCATCTGTGAGTTTGTCTCGATGTGGTTTCGACTCTGGTTTGCGCACAGGATGTGGCGAGAGCCTTCAGGACAGCACTGGAAACTTCTCCTCCCCTGGGTTCCCTAATGGATATGCTGCATATCTTCACTGTATATGGAGGATATCGGTCACGCCTGGGGAGAAGGTAGAAGAACTTCACACAGAATATGTACACATATATGAGCTGGATGTTTTCATTACACCTTTTACAGACAATAAAAATGAAAAGACCCCATACTTTTGAACATTAGTGTAAAACATTTTTTTGACTCCCAACTTCTCTCTTTTGTCTGTGTTTCTTTCTTTGTTAGATCCTTCTTAATTTTACTTCAGTGGATCTGTACAGAAGTCACTTGTGCTGGTACGACCATGTGGAGATCCGTGATGGATTCTGGAGAAATGCACCTTTGAAAGGTTCCTATTATTAAGATAATTTCTGCATTTTTTGTCTTAATGTTTATTATTTATTTGTTTGATAAATTAAAAAAAACTCCTCTTGGCTGTAAACTTATTGGAAAGAAGGACATGGAAACAATGTGTAACACAAGATAATAAAATTTTCAATCAACCCTATCCATGTCGTTCTGGAAGAAATTTGAGCCCCATTATTCTTTGATCAATTTGTTGCATTTGCTTCAGGACGTTTTTGTGGAGACCAGCTACCCGAGGCCATCGTGTCCACTGACAGTCGACTGTGGATTGAATTTCGCAGCAGCAGTAATTGGGTGGGGAAAGGCTTCTCTGCTGTCTATGAAGGTATAAGTCCACTGATCATCAGCTGAGAGGCTCATCTGTTCCCCTGAACTGATGTAGAGTTATTAAGTGATGTCCTGTCCATGGTCTCAGCTATTTGTGGAGGTGAAGTGAGAAGACACAGTGGACAGATTGAGTCACCCAATTACCCTGATGATTATCGGCCTAATAAAGTGTGCATGTGGAAGATCATCGTACCCCAGGGGTTTCATGTGGGCCTCATCTTCCAGTCATTTGAGGTAGGGTTTGTCATGTGGTGTTCTATTACTAGCCTCAGACAGCAATGCATCAGAGTGTCTGAGACCACAATAATATATACAAGCAGGCTCCGTCTCAGGAAATACTGTCATTTGTACACCGTGACTATTGTTAATATAGTTAACAGTATAATTAACTTTTTCATTAATAATGGAAAAAAAGAGAAATTCCACCATTTCACTTAAATGAGCTATATAGAATTAAAATTCTATTCTATTCTATTTATCATATACAGCTGCATTGTAGTTCCTAATTTTTTGTTTTGCACAAATTTGAGTTATTTTGCTTTTTTTCTATCCAAAAGTACATGAAAAGTCAAAATCGAAATTATTAATATAAAAGCAGTTTCTGTTACATTTTTGAGCCTTTTTGTCGCTTTCCCAAAAAAGAAGTACACTTCAGCATACTTTTAAAAAGCGTACTTATTATGGAAATTAAATACTTATATACTTAAGTGCAAAGTGAATGTAGTTTTTGGACAATTAATTGCAAATTAATTCAAATGTATTATCGTTTAACTTGTTATTAAATCAATTAACTGAATCTTAGAGTGCTTTTTAAGCAGGACTTAAGTACATTTTTATATATAATTTCATAATTACTTCTATTGTTTTTAAATATAGTTAAAGTGTACTTTATACCTAAATTCTGTTGTTTTTTAAACACATTTAAATGACAAATTTGTAATAAAGAAGTTGCAATTTAATGTTTATGATATATTAATGTTAAATGTAATATTGAATAACACACTAGTTAAAATTAAGTAATTTACATGTGCTTTAGTATGTTATTCAACATCAAAATAAGTGTACTTTATTTACACATGACAAATATTATGAAGACAATGATTTAAAATGAAAGAAAGAGAGAAATGAATGTGAAAATGTCATGAAAATTTCACTGAAGAGTAGAAAACATAAATCAATTAAATGCCTGTGATTTACTGTGACTTTATCTTGCTGTCGTTTCATTACAAGTGCTTATTAGCAGTACTGACAGTGAGGCATTCTTGTGTTGTTTCTTACTGATTGTTCTGACAGCGGTATCACAGGTAACATTTCTTTAACGATCCTAACCTCAAGAGCTTCTCTGCTTTCACACTCAGATTGAGAAACATGACAACTGTGCGTATGACTACCTGGAACTGCGAGATGGTGATTCCGAGAACAGCCCTCTACTGGGCCGCTTCTGTGGCTACGAAAAGCCAGACGATATCAAGAGCAGATCCAACCAGCTGTGGATGAAGTTTGTATCTGATGGTTCTGTGAACAAAGCTGGGTTTGCAGCTAATTTCTTTAAAGGTGACACTCCTTAATTGCATATTGACTGCTTTGTCTACTTTGTGACCCTCTGACCTTGAGTTTTGTTTGTAATGCAGAGATTGACGAATGCTCCAGGCCTGATAATGGTCACTGTGAGCAGCGCTGTGTCAACACCCTGGGCAGCTACCACTGTGCCTGCGACCCTGGCTATGAGCTCGCCCCGGACCGCCGCAGCTGCGCAGGTGATACCAAAACCTGTTCATGTAAACCAATGCACTAAATATCATGCACAACACCCTAGTTATATCTACCTCACATTTAAGCAGAAGTCTAAAGCTATATTATTCTTCTACACTACCAGTCAGATGTTTGAATTCACTAAGATTTCACATTAAGATTGTTTTTTATGTTTTTGAAAGAAGTCCCTTATGCTCACCCAGGCTGCATTTATTTGATCAAAATACAGTAAAAGCTGAAATATTCAAAATGATTATTACACTTTAAAAGAGCTGTTTTCTAATGTAATATATTTTAAAATGTAATTTATTCCTGTGATGACAAAGCTGAATTTTCAGCAGCATTACTTAAGTCTTCAGTGTCACATGATTCTTCAGACGTCATATTATATGCTGATTATGATAAAATTGTCACAATTCGCTGGATGCACGGGCACGAGGAAACGAGGAGACGTAGAGATTTCTCAGAACGAGTCTTTTAATGATTCAAATAGGAGACACAGAGCACAAGGATGACGTTCAGAACAAGTAGATCCGACAAACTAAACTGAACAGACTGGGGCTTATAAACACAGGATAACGAGGGACAAAATAGACACAGCTGGAATCAAATTAACACAATTAACACGAGGAGAAACTGGGTCACGGGGAGCAAAACACACACAGACAGTCCAGAACACTGACAAAAATATTGCTGCAGGAAGTGTAAACTGGTATCTAGTTGTATTTATTTATCGTAATGACTAAAACAGAATGTGGGATCATGTTCTACCCCATATTCCAAGGCCTTCCCATATGCAAATGTAATATATGTACATATATAAAATTTACATGTATGAAATATATTGTCATATTAAGCAAAAACTATTAGAAATTGATATATATATATATATATATATATATATATATATACATATATCTTCATCAAACTTATCTTCATCCACCCAGAGAATGTACAGTACGTATGTTAAAATTATGTATCGACTTATAGGTAATATATGGCAGTATATCTGTTGATATATAAGATTATAAGGAACAGACTGTGAACTCAGACATGAAGTGGTTGCCTTAAAGGGGTCATATGATGCGATTTCAT